>NC_029790.2:134625913-134637831 GCF_000816755.2 Arachis ipaensis | reverse complement strand
TTAATTATTTTATTTTTAAATTTAAATTTTGATTTGTTTTAATTTTAGAATATTTTAAAATTAGAAAGAAAAAATTGATTAATCGGACCATAAAATCACAAAATCAATTGAAAATTTGCAAGCAGAATGATCCGTCTCATGAACATCTGAATCGAGTCGGACTCGTTCGGATTCGTGATAGCTGCTCCACCAAAATTCTGTACCGCAAGAAGACACGCCGCCGATACGCTCGTTTGAAGTATCCACCGCGTGTCGGCGTCGGATTTGCGTCCGACACGAATACGCCGGCACCAAGAGAGAATCCGTGCTTCATAGCTTCTAACATTTAAGCATGCAAAATGTAGTTATCAAATATGTTCTATCAAAAGTCCAATCAACTCGGTAAAAATAGTTAACTTAAAAAGTGACAAATTTTTTGTTAGAATAAATTTTTTCCAAAAAAAAAAATTGATTTTTTGTCCCTTTTTTTTAAGATATAATAGGTGTAATTAACTAATGAGAAAGAATTACTAAAATATTATAGTGTAGTAGTTAAAGTGTAAATTGTGTTAATAGCCTTTTTTGGGACTTTTGTATAAATAGTCTTCTGTTTTCATATTGGTTATCAATAATAATAATAAAATCACTTTTGCTTCCTTCCTGCTCAATCTCTAGGTTAGGTTTTCTCTCTCCGTGCTTCACTATTCCGCTTTCTCAGAAACTTTCAAAGAATAATTTCTTGACCTGGTGCTATTTTACAACTTTAATGATTTGCGGCTAGGAATTTTAGGATCATCTTGATTTATCCAAAATTCATACAAGATTCAACACAGCACCAATGATGAAATAGCACAAAAAGAATCAATAGTATATAAGTCATGGAGAACTAACGATTATAACCTTACTTTTTGACTCTTTACTTTCATGAAAATCCCATTTCAGCACCGTGTCATTGGGTGTAAGTTTGCACACAAAATCTAGGCACGAATTTATATATATTTTGTATCACAAATCAAGGCAAGAGTTCGACAATTTCAACATCAATCGAAGTCAATCAAAAAAATAGATTCCACCTCTTACAAATCAAGAAAATTCTTGACTCATTTAATGCTGTAGAAGAGCTAATTACAGTTAATGAATACATCAATATCATCTTTGATGGCCTAAATCAGGATTATGAATATTTTATTACTTATGTGACTGCAAAAGATCTCCTTTATAGTATTTTCGATTTAGAAGCATTATTGATGGCTCAGGAGGATATTGTTGAGCGATTCAAAAAGACTGATCTTTCACCAATACAAGTCTATATCTCACAAATCACTGCCTCTGAAGTACGCAGCTCAAAATCTTTTCCTCAACTTTATGGACGTGGCTCTTTTAACAACTACAAATTTTGAAACAAACTCAGACTGCGTTTTCAACCGCCATGAGTTTGGGAGGGGATAATAAAAGGTGTAATTAATTAGTGAACAAGAATTACTAAAATATCCTAATGTAGTAGCTAAAGTACATATTGTGCTAATAACACTTTTCTTGAACTTTTATATAAATAATCTCCTGTTTTTATATTAGTTATCAATAATAATATAATTACTTTTGCTTCCTTTCACTCAATCTCCAAGTTAAATTTTCTCTCTCCGTACTTCATTTCATAAAAGATAAAAAAAAATAAATTGATAAACTCGTTTAATTCATCGGATTGGCCTTAAAGGGCTATAGAATTAAAACTCAATAAACAAAGAAAAAAATAAACGAGTCAGGCTATATAACCCATGTAAGTTGTACTAAAGCGGATCAAATTTAAATGGGTTAGTCTGACCGGTCAAATCTTAATTATTATTCTTGTTCATTTTTATTTTTTTTGTCTTTGTCACTTTTTAGATTTATTCTTGTTCATTAATTTGTTGTAAATGAGAACTCCATTTAAGGATTTGTTATTGTCCAATAGATTGTTGCATGCACAAAGTGGGATTTAAACACTTAGAGCTTGTTTTGGTGAGCTTCTAAGAAAAGATCTTTTTTCGAGTTATCTTTTTCTAAAAAATCTTATGAAAAAGTAAAAGTAATTTTATGTTTGGGTATCTCATGCAAAAAGATTTTTTTATTTATCAATTATATTTGGGTATAACAATATAAAAGTACTTTTTTGTTTATTTATTACATGAAAAACATCTTTTTTTTTTAAGAGAAAAAGATCTTTTAAAAAAATATGTAAATTACATCTTCTCAAAAAAGATGTTCTTTTTTAATTTTTCTAGTACTTTTACTTTTACTACTAGAAATTTGCCAAACACGCTGAAAAATAAAAAAAAGATATTTTTTTCATTGAAAAAAGATATTTTTTTATCAAAATAATGGTACACAAACAAGCACTCAATACTTTACTTAAATAAATTAGCAAACTAACTATTAGACCAATTTAGCTTAATTACTTCTCTCATTGTATTTTTTGATTGCTCTATTATTCTGTTGTCTGCTGTTTGAAATAAAATAACAAGTAGAAAGCAAATTTTCAAACTTTCTAGACCGATAATCTTTTTGATGTTTTTGGCAGAATTTGCTCATATTTAGTTAATGAAGCTTGTACATCTTTGTGTTTAGGAAATATGTTTTAAGGTTAGGATGTTAAAATGGGTCGAACCTACTGAGTCAGTCTATGCTAAAAATAATAGATCAAATTAAAATTTTGAGTTTATCAAACAAAAAAGTCCATTAAATTTGTACTGTTGAATCTGCGAATTTTGGTGGAGCAGTGCAGAATTGGACTAACAACTATTGTTTAAAAAATTATATTTAAAATATTGTAAAATTTTGAATGTGCAATACAATCACACAATAACAAGAAAAAGATTACAAAGCTCTAATAAAATCTTAGCACATAAGAGTTCTATCTTTCCACCTCTAAGAACTTATATATAAGAACTTTGGTAATGGTATGTAAATTACTCATACGCATAACGTTATTGACTTTATGGTTTATAAGTAGCCCAGAGTTTCAACAATAATTCAGAACTACAAATTCTTAAAAAATACAAGACGTACATCACTGGGACTAATTAGCAAAACATTCAAACTGATGCATTTTTCTATGTGAGAATGAGTTCAATCCATTCACTCAGTATAAAATTCCAAGTTAAATCTTAAACCGTGTATTGGTAATTTAAGTTTGAATTTTATTGTGGATTATGAAATAGTCTGTAATTTGACTTAATTTTTTTCATTTGTATTTTATATTATGTTATATTTTATTAAAAAATTTTAATTATAATTTTTTGTTAATTATACTATTAAAAAGAAGAGATTAACTAGACTTACTTACCATAAAATAGGATAGATAAGATGTAACATCCTCACTATCAGTAGTCACGCTTCCGGCTGCGCCACTCTGATAACAAGAAGTATTACTACTACTTTACATACTAAATAATAAAATAGGAGCCTGTAACTCGACACTGTATTGCTGATTTCTTTGAAAGCTAGAAATAAATATTTTATCTTAAGAAAAATACAAGCAGGCATAGTTTCATATACAAGACTCCTTACAAAATAACTCAATATATTATACATATAAAACATACAATTCCTATCCCTCTTACAAACTTGTAATAACAAAGACGAGGGAAGAAAATAATCTAATGAATACAACATGTAAGCCAAACGCAGTGTAACTCTTCATAACGTTTCTTCCGGTTCCTGAAAAGGTAAAGCTGTAGGGGGTGAGAACCTAACCACACGGTCTCACCACTGAATTTCAAAGTTGTCATAAGAAGATATTTAATAAGAAAACTGTTTTCAAGCTCAGTGGTTATCATTGCCTTATGAATCTTTTAAAACCCATAAGAAATCATTTAAAAACTTTTTCAAAGGAACAATGTTTAATCTTTCACAAATTCCAAAACCTTTCTTTTCTTATAAGAAAATCTCAATCAGAAACTAACCACGCAATCAAACAACACAATTATTAATTCAGCACCGAAATTCAATCTTAAATGTAGCACGCCAGAACAAACACATGCAAGGCAGACAAGGAAAGCACAAGTAGGCAGCAGTTACAGCAAATAGTTCAAGTAGCAGTTACGAACAGTTTAGCAATTAGGCAAACCAAAACAAGTTCAAACTCAAGCAAAGCATACAAATGCATATGATGCATGCCTGTCCTATGGCTGATGAGGCTCATCTGTCGGTTATCCAGCCAACCCGACAAGTCTGAATTGTCCTTAGACTGTCCCCCGACGTGCATCCCCATGAGTCTATGCATAGCTTTTTCTTAAATAATCAATATTGCTCAATGGGGGTAACATTCCCGGGAATTTATATAGTGCCCGGTCACACTTACGTCGTAGGGTCAACAGAGTATCGAGTTCTCAACCTGGTACACGTGGTGGCAAGCCACGGCACTTAATCCAGGGAACCTCGTATCTCAGATATTTCAAATTCATAAGCCAAATGAATAATTCAAAGATCATATCTCAACATTCTCAACATCATAATCATTTATTAATCCAAATCTCATTTCAAAATTCATTCAAAAGCCTTATTTCAAAGAAATCCTCATCATCTTTCTTTCCATTCCGTTCACTAACAATTCTCAATCCAAAACATAACTTTTCCTTTGATAATTGAAGTAATCTTAAATCATATAATGCTTAAAATTAAACCTTTTAAAATAACTACTTCAAACGAAACTTCTAATTTTATAAAATTTCGGCAGCATTTCCTTTAAAACTTGGATTCTGCCACCCTTTTCGGGTCCCATCCAAACATTTCTCAAACCTTTTCCAAACCTCAATCATTTTCCAAGATTCAGCTAGTTCCAATATCAAATTATTTTCAAAGCGAATCAGTGCTCATAATAAATCTCTTTTTAAAATCAAACCAGCTTAAATACTAAATCATTTATAAAGTCATTTATAAAGTCACTGACTCAATTAAACCATTTCCAAAGTCAATTCCTTTACATCATCAAAAATAGCTTCAAAACCAAGAAAAGCCATTTTTATAATAATCAACTAAATAACCTTTCAAACTAATTTCTTTTCAGCAATCACAAACTACTTAAGTAATCAAGCAATCAATCATTCACTCCAGCAAACAACCACATTTAGAAGACAATTATTATCATAGGCATATGTTCTCTCACATTAATATCTATTTATCACAACTCTGTAATATAAATTAGATTGTAAGAAAATCCCTACCTCGATTAACTGAATTCGCACAAATTTATCGTGATAATTCCCTCTCCTTTTAATTCATGGTAGCCGATGCGACTCTCACGCAATTAGAACGGCAATGGCAGCAACCGAAACAGCAGTAGCGGTAATGTTAATCTTCACCGCATTGGTCATGGTTGCAGCAAAATAAAAGATTCAGATTGGATAGGAATTAATAGCAATTTCAACCCTGGGGATTCAAGACAAAGTAAGGACTAGAATTAAAATCAGAACATGAAAACCATATTAGTGATAAAACAGAACATGCAGATGGACCAAACCTAAGAGAAAGATCAGACCAGTACCAGGATAACAAAACTAGAACTAGTAGCAACTTCAACAGTCCCACGACAACACTAGCATCAATATTCAATCTAATTGTAGCAGAAAATAGAGTAAAAGTAGAGAATTAGAACGAGTTTAAGGAAGCGAAGAACCTAAAGCAAAATAGAGGCAGCAAAGATACCTCCATCAGTGACTAACGGCAGCGTAGAGTTCAGTGGTGGCCACGGCGGCAGCTGACGGCGGCGCACCACAGAGAAACTTGCGGTGACAAGTAGACCTAAGCTTCAGTGGCGATTTCTGGGCGGCAGCGGCGTTCTCCAGCGGCGAAGGCGCGGCCAGAAGCTTCGGAGGTGGCGGATCTGACGAGGATGGCGCCGGCGACACGAGCGGCGACTGTGCGCGGCGGCTGGACGGGTCGCAGTCCTCCCTTCCTCACGGATCTCTCCCCTCTGCCCGTGGCTCCGCTTGATGGCGAAGGATTCAGAGGCGGCGACGGCGGACACGAAGGCAGGGCTTCTCCTTCTTCGCGTACGCTCTTTGCTCTCTGACGATAGCACGGCGACCCAACAGCGGCGACGATGCGACGGCTCCTCTCCCTGCATCGGCGATGACGACGATTCGGGATGAGGGCGACGGCGGCAGCAAGACGCAGGGCAGCTTCTCTCTCTCCTTCCAGTCGCGGCCTCTCTCTCTCTCTCTCTTTCTTAATGACTCGACGGCGACGGCGGCTCCCAGCCCCGCCGGCGCCGTCCCCTTCCTTTCCCCCTCATCCTCTCAGTTCTTTCTTCCTCTCGTGCCCCCCCCTTCTTCTTTCTTTCCCTTTCTTTTGTTTCCCCCTTTTGCAGATTAGGTTAGGAAAAATTAAGATGAATGTGGTGGCTAGGGTTAGTTTAGGGGTTAGGATTAATTTGGTTAAAATTAGGGTTTTATTTGGGAATTTAGAGTTAGGATAAAATTCATATGAGTAATATAACAATTTTATAAAATTAAAGGTAATAGGATAATTGAAAACCTGTTTTAATCCAACACTAATATTTATTAAAAATACTATTTAATTATCAATTTACAAATTATTCTCAAATAAATAATACTAATTCGACAACTATAGATAATATAATTAATTTTCTTTATTCATAAAAATTAAAGTATTAATTTCTAGAATCACAATTATTTAAATCAAATCATATAAATTCTTATTATTTTACGATTTCTAAACTTTATAATTTAAATATGAAAATTACCCAATAATTGTAAAATTAGATAAATTTTCTCATTTAATTATCAAAAATTGATTTAGTTAGCTTTAATAAAATAATCTCTGAAATTAAAATCTTTAATAAATAAATAAATTGAAGTTAGTTCACAATAATATTTTTCGAAAATTATGAGTCTTACACCCTACCCAACTTATAAAAATTTTCGTCCTCGAAAATTAGCATATTACAGAAAGTGTTACATGGTCTAACACTTTGTGTAAAAAGCAAAGAACTTTAGCATTCATATTTATATAGTTTCAAATACTTTGATTATCATATAGCATAAAGATATAAGGGTAGTATTGTAACTGCAAGATAGAAATTACAAAGCAAACTTGATACAAATGATGACATGGTTCAAACATATAATGGTAAAGCAAGGCGGTGAAAGATTATAAAACAGGCTGTGTTTAAAACGACATACTTAATATTCGCACACTGATCTCGCACTAACTTCAGATATTCAACTATTCAACTTCAACATAACTTATCTCTACCCTTTTTTTTTTTTTAACTGTACTTCATCGAACAACTCATCTGAGGGTCTCAACTTCGTCAAATACATTGCAAATCTTAATGGTCACAAACCCAACCTCAACAAAAATCTTTCGCATGTAATAAGGTTCTACAACTCCCTGCAACGTCGTATATTTACAAATTTTCACCTTTTGCGTTCACTAGACGTGTTCTAAAGAGCTAATGTGCCATTTATTAAGTTTAACGATCGCACAAGATACTAAAATTAATCTCGAGTATACTCAAAAGGATAATAAGCACCGTGTTCGCGAGAATTTGAAAGAGTAAATGCAATTGCAGGTAAACAAGGATGCTCAAACAATGGAGTTTGCTAGAAAGAAATTAATTGACAACTTCAAGGATAACCTTTGGATCAAAGAAATTCAATAGGATCAAAAAGAAGGAAATCAACGCATTAGTTTGAAACATATCCAAGCTGAGTTGAAGAAGTATGAGATTTCATAGAAAAGGAATGATTAAAGACTATGGTGACGCATTATTGCGAAACAACTTCAAATGATGACGGGATTTTCATAGTTCGGGGAGGAATATGGAATCAATAGCCGTGTTGCAAGAGTTTTAACATAGTCAGAAGTGTAAACGGTTAAGATGTGCGTAAGGTACAAATGACAAAGCAAGGAAATTTAAATTACACTCCAAGGAAAAAGAAGTGGGAACGACACATTAAATTGAATGGCACAATTTAGAACACATAAACCAATGCAATATAATAAAAAGGGGCACTTTACATTTTCAAAGATTCAAGGGTCGGCATCGTACCCAAAACAATTCCAATGTTATATCAAAGAGTACAAAATTTATAAAGAGAAGTATAATGACAAGGATAGACGTTCTGAAAAATTCAAACGGTAGTTTATGAATAAGAGGCGGACGCATTGAGAGTTTAAAGAACTTCAACGGAAACAATGAGAGAAAAATTTTGCATTTATCAGAATTAAAGTTGAGCTGAATCGAAAGTGTAAGATTTACAAGAGAAAAATGATCAAAGTCAATGGCGTCGTTTACCGAATTCAAGAGAATGTATAAAAACATAACCGAATAACATGTCCACAGAGAAACGGAAAAACATAAGGAGGGATTATTTTACCTTTGAAAAAGAAAAGATATGAATTAAACATTTTTTAGAAGAACCACGAAGAATATAAATATTTGCGTTACATCAAAACATATTCTACTTGAAAGGAGTGGTGTGAAGGTTGTAAAATAAAGGTCATTTGAAATAAGAACAAAAATCTTCCTTCAAGAGTTTTGGAAGACATTTAAGTACATAACCAACAAAGATAAGCATAAAAACGGTAACAAAGTTGGTAAGAATCAAATTACATTTAAATAAAGAATCAAAAGTGAAATCTTCTATAAATCAGAAAAGGAGTAGACGTATATTGCAAATATGTAGGTTTAAACCATATAAAGAAATTTTGAAGTTCATGTAGAGAGGTACATGTAAAAGTAAAAACAATTCTCATAAAAAAAAATTTAAAATTTGATTGTGGATAAAATTAGGCAAAGGACGCTTCAATCAACTTCTTTAGAAAGATCCAAACAAAATCTCAGAAGAACGCCATAAGGTATGGTATAGTAAAATAAATTTGAAGCTTATCAAGGAATTACGTTTTCCATGTATAGAAACACAAAATTAAAAGCCGTGATTTCAAGAATCTACAAGATAACTAATGTAAATAACTAATGAATATGGTTAGAGTAGAATACACAAAATGTAAAATATGAAACTAAAGAGTCAAATAATCTTAAGAAAGAATCTAATTTAGAAAATCTTGATAGAAAGAATAAAAGAAAAAATAATATATTGATCGAAACAAGTTCCGACTGAAATAGAATACAAAGTCCAGAAATAAAGACAGCTCAGGTCAATGACTATTTTTTTTCATTTTTTTTTAAAAATTTTGAGATCATTCTTTATACCGAAACAAATTCAAGCTTGAATCAAAGGGTATAAAATTCATAAAGAGAAATAAGTGGTGCGTTGCAAACAGACAGATTTCCGCTAAATAAGGAAGCTTTTCAAAACTTCATTTAAAATAGCGCATGCTAACTTTAAAATAACTTTGTCAAATGAAAGTCAACTAAAAAGAGGCAAAAATCTTTCTTTTGGAGAATACTTAAATACATAATCAAATAAAGACATTTGTAAAAACTTTAATAAAGTAGTTAGAAAATCAAATTGTATTTAAAGTAAATATATCTCCATAAATCAGTGAATGAACAAGCGAGATAATAAAAACATTTAGTTTTAAACTCTATAAGGAACTTTTAAGGTTATATAGAGAAACATATATATATATATCAAATCAAAAGCGATTTTGTTAAGATTTGAAGTGTGGCTGTAATTATCGTCAAATAAGAGAAAAACTAAATCACAATTTGTTTATAAAGGACTCGGAATAAAAACTTAAAAAGGTATACTGCATCAAAACAAATTCAAAGGTATATGAAAGAATACATGACTCAAGAGGAAGTGCCTGAATAAAGAAGGTAAATAGACTAAGAATTTTAAGAAGACATATGTAGTTAGAATCGAACAAAAGCGCATGTGAACAGGAGGGCAGGGTTGGAAAATAATCCGATCACTTTTCAAAAAAAAAAAATCGCAAAGAAAATCCTTAGAGCATACCACAGGAACAAGATACATGATATTCGCAGAGTTCAAGATTCCTAACCGAATAGCCTCAAAAATTAACACCTCACGTTCCCAAAACCCGCGATTTGCATTTTCTATAACTCGCATAATATCTATGATAACCCATTGGTGCTTCCACAAACATAATTCACTAGTGTTAAGCCGGCCAAACTTAATACCAGAAATTATGCAATGCAAGACTAATGGCATTAATCAATAGACTGTCATGTGCATAAAGCTCTATTCTCGTTATCCAAACAAGACCTATTACATGATTGACTCTCAGAGTATGCAATTGAAGCATAACCGGTCCATTCCTCAGGCTCTACAGGAAAGACCGCTCTGATACCACATGCGTTCCTCAATGTTCAAACAAATTTCAAATCCTAAATTACAAACACTTTGTGTTCTATATATAAATGAAAACAAAGACCAAGACTTTAGAGTTATGTTACAATAGACAAAGTATCTGTGTAGATAACAAGACGAATTTTTTTGAGGTCATTAATTTTCTTTTTTACTTAAATATTTTTAAATAAAGAATATTTAAATATTAACAACAATGACACCACTAAATCAAATTTTATCACATTCCAATTTGAATAGTGACCGGCATTAATATAATTGATCATAATACGAATATAATACACTAAAAATCAACTCTCAAATTAATTATTTATATCAAATTTTCAAATTTTCTAGGCCGATAATCTTTTTGATGTTTGTGGTAGAATTTACTCATGGTTAGTTAATGAAGCTTGTACATCTTTGTATTTAGACTTTAGAGGATATGTTTTAAGGTTAGGATGTTAACCTACCAGTCAATCTTTGTTAAAAATAATAGATTAAATTAAAATTTTGATTTTACCAAACAAAAAAAAAATCCACTAAATTTATACAGTTGAACTGCGAATTTTGGTGGAGCTATGCAGGATTGGGCCAAAAACTATTATTTAAAAAAATTATATTTAAAATTTTGTAAAATTTTGAATGTTCAATGCAATCAAACAATTAACAACAAAAAAGATCACAAAGCTCTAAATCTTAGCACTTAGAATTCTATCTTTCCACCTCTAAGAACTTATATATAGGATTGGAAGTGAGTCGAGCTAAATCAAATTCAAGTTCAGCTCACAAAAATTGAACTTGACTCACTGTTCAGCTCATTAACAATTGAGCATATTTTTTAAGTTCAAGTTCGGCTTAAAAGCTCACGAGCTGACTCAAATAATAGGAATATAATCTATAATTCTATATCAATAAATTATAAATTTTTTATTTTTGTCCTACATTAAAATTATATATAAAAAATAAATATAAAATTTTAAATAATTAAGATCATTATTATATATATTACTATTTCATATGTATATATATAATATTAAAAGTATAGATTAAATGTATATAAAATATGTGTATTAATAATTATATATATAATCGAACCAGCTTACGAACTAATGAGCTGAGCTTATTCAAGATCAAATTCGACTCATTTAATTTATAAGTTCAATTTCAGGCTCAAACTTAACTCATCAGCTCACAAACTTAGCTTATACAACCATTAACGAGTCGAACTCAAACTGACTCATGATCTAGCTTGACTCACTTCCCGCCCTATTTATATATAAGAACTTTGGTAATGGTATGTAAATTCCTCATACGAATTGAATAACGTTATTGACTTTATGGTTTATAAGCAGTAGCCTAGAGTTTCCACAATAATTCACAACTACAAATTCTTAAAAAATACAAGACATACGTCACTGGGACTAATTAGCAAAACATTCATATTGATGCATTTTTCTATGTGAGAATGAATTCAATCCATTCACTCAGTATAAAATTACAAATTAAATCTTAAACCAGATATTGGTAATTTAAGTTTGAATTTTATTGTGGATTATAAAATAGTCTGTAATTTGACTTTTTTTTATTTGTGTTTTATATTATGTCATATTTTATTAAAAAACTTTAATTATGTAATTTTTTGTTAATTTTACTATTAAA
>NC_029790.2:134614859-134625852 GCF_000816755.2 Arachis ipaensis | reverse complement strand
ATTTCAAAGTATAGGTTAATATTAATAAAAAAATTTTGGCGTAAAATATTAATAAAAAAATTTATTCTTCTAACATTTCTCCTAATTATAATTACTTATATATTTTCTTCGATCTACTTAAATTAAAAAAAAATAGTAGTATGATAGCATATTAGAAACTCAGTACCACATGGAACCACACAGCACCTAACAAAGTCTTACAAGTGCGGATCGGACAATGTAATTGTAACCTGAGTAAATGGATCTTGGAAGCTAAAGTTAGAATTGCCACCTGGTAGAGTTAGTTAGAAACGGTTAAGTTAGTTAGTGTTCAGCTAAGTATATCAAGTTTGTAATCACTGCTGCTCATATATATATATATATATATGCAATTCATGTAACTCAGCAAAGTGTTTGACTAGTGTCTCAAATCATATTTTCGCCTTCTCTGTTTCTCTATTATTGCTAGCAGCTTCTTCATTCTCAACTAATCTCTCTCACTTTCTTCTCTAGAATCTTCAAACTCTCCTCTTGAACTCACACCACAGAGAGCTTGATGAGAGTTTGACCGTACCCTCTCTAACCATGCAACTTTAACAGTAATAGATTATTATAGATGTTATGATTTAATTTGAGTAACACTTTAAATATGGTATATTTAGTTCTCATTTTTTAGGATATTGTCTCAATGAACTGTGAAGATCACGGATAATTAAAAAAATAAGTGTGTTAACGAAAATATTTGATAATCAAAGAAAATCAGCCAAAAATAACTATAATTTGACGTTATATCACTTTTAAACATGAATAAATTACTATATATTTGTACCTATAAAAGATACAGATGCTAACAAATATATCCATATAAGAATAAAACGATAATTATAACTACGGAAGATGGCTTCTGTAAAAATTTTATTTTGTAAATTTGTAAATTTAATGAACACTACTAGAAAACTAGTTATTACAGACGGATATTTCCGACGGATTTTATCCCACGGAAATACAGACGGAATTTCAGAGGGATTTTTTGTCGAAAAACAAAAAAATGAATTAGTATAAATTATAGACGGAAAAGAAAATCCGTCGATAATTCCGTCAAAAAATTTAATTTTTTTCGTGGGAAATAGTTACAGACGAAAAATCCGTCTGTAATTTAAAATTTTTCCGTCGAAAATGTTTGATATTCGCGTTTATGATCCTTTGTGCCCGAGCTCGTTCATTCACAGCACCAAATCAAAGGAGCTAAACCTAGCATTCCCCTCTCCGTCGACGAGCTTCTTCTTCTCCTTTCCTCACCCACAGCACCACCGTCGGCCACCCTAACCGCCGCAGCTACCTTTTCCTTCTTCTCCTCTTTTTTAAACACTGAACCAGTAGAACACAGCCCCTGTCTCTCTCCTTCTTTCTCGTTCGCAGAACAAAGCAACCTCAAGCTCCACCACCACTGCCCCTCAAGCTCGCATATCTTCTCAGCGCTACAGCCATCATCTCCTCCAGTCAATGCCGCGGCTACCTTCGCGCAAGCCCTAGCTTCATGGCGACCAAAATCGGTTCCTCCGCAGCCGTGGTTCCACCTCTCTCTTTCCCCCTGTTCGAACCGTAGAGACCAGGTTTTGGTTTCAAAATTCTTTTAATTTCTGTTGAGTTCAATTAATTTTGTTTAGTTAGTTTGATTTTAGTAATTACTTTAGTTAGATTTGTTTTCTGATTATTGGATTTTTAGGTTGTTAAAATAGAATTAGATTAGGTTTTGATTCTGAATAGCTGAGAAATAGGATTAGATTAGGTTTTCTGTTTTCACTTTCCTTTCTTGCTGGGGTTGGTACCTGGTAGCAGGTAGGTTTCTACTTTCTACTAATTCAGGTAAAGACCTTGAAGGCTTTGAAAGAGGAATATATTGTTCACTGATTCAGGTAAAGACCTTGAAGGCTTTAAAGTATTTTTTCTACTTTCTACTGCAGAATTTTTTAAATTAATAAAAGAGGAATATATTGTTCACTGATTCAGGTAAAGTCTTCACAGCTATATATACTTTTCCACCTGCACCTTTTCCATCTGTTTCTTTCAGAGGCAAGTGTTAATGTAGCCATAGCACGCAAATAGGTTCCCCAATTCTATCCATTTTATTATTTAGTTAAAAAGAAATAAAAGATCTTATCTATTGATTATGTTGTCTTTAACTTGTTGATCTGCAGATACATTATGATTACCATGTGCTTCTTGATTATCTAATTTCAAAGGATATTGGAATAAACTGTGCTAAATATCTTTTGAGGTATTTTAAATTTTGTCGTCAATCACATTACTTTCTCTTTCCTTAGTTTTAAATAAAATAGTTGGAAAAGGTTTTATAATTATAGGTATGGTTCATGTAGCTCTGTGTTGTACTAAACTATCTTCTTCTAACAACAACAATTAAGGATCTTCTATTTTATTGAGTTCTTTATTCCTTCTGCATGCAGAATCTTTGTTGCCACTTGGAATGTAGCAGGGAAGTCACCTCCAAGTTATTTGAACTTTGAAGATTGGCTTCACACCTCTCCACCCGCTGATATCTATGTTCTTGGGTAAATTACTAATGCCGGTTGTATAATGTGCAAGTCACCTTTTGTTCTGCAACATTTCTTGCTAAGAAATTTTTTGCATTTTCTTTTTGGCCTCAGGTTTCAAGTAAATGACGTGTAAATCTTTGATCTCTTAAGCACATCTTTATGTGTATCTACTGTCAAGTATTTCATGATGGAATTCTTATAGGATCAGCAATGCACTTATTTTACTACTAATTGCTTTTATTGAAAATTTCAGACTATATGATGAACTGCATACATGCTTTATTTTATTTGATTCCCTTATATGGTGGAACTCTAGTATGAAATTCTCAATGTCAAAGTGAAAGTTTCAATGGATGGGGATGTTTTCCATTGATTGATTCTATTAACATGCTTATAGGTTTTTTCCTTGTTAATTAGTTTTAGACATAATGTTTTTCAGCAATGCATGCTTTTTGTCTCTTATATATCTCACCGGAGCCAATTTTCATTTAATAGTTAGAGATCTACATGGAGATCTTAAGTTGGCTAGATCTGCACTTGAAATGGCTGGTGTATTGAGTTCTGATGATCAAGACTTATGGACTGGTGGGGAAACGGTATATGTCCTGTTTTTAGAAACCGATAGCTTTTAGTTTTAAACTTTAATTTTAATTTGAGTCACTAGTCTTTTGCCAATGTGTATAGAATTAGAATTTGATAGGTAAAGCAATGATGTGTTGGATTTCTTTTCTATGGATTGATAATTTATAGAAATACTAGAAACGTAGATTGATCTTCTCTTGTATTTTAAAATTAATTTTAAAAAATAACTTGTATGTTAGAACTTGGAATAATCCCTTAAGCTTGGAGAAAGGAATAGAAAATAATTCCTATTAAACCTCAATGAATTATTAAGGAGTTATTTGTAAAATTTTAAGAATCTTGCTATTACCTTCTGCTATTTAAATTTTCAATTAACTTTCCATAATTGGATCTACCTGATCTAGGTAAATGGAAACCATGAGACTATGAATGTGGAAGGTGATTTTAGATATGTTGATTATGGGGCATTTGTAATCAGACTAATGGTTATCTTGTTTTCAACTTTTTATATAGGTTAATGGGAATGAAATTGCTTCAATATCACTTCTAACATAGCAAAATAAGTTCTGGTATCTTTCTTTCGTCATGTAAATTTGCTGAATGTGATTAGCCTCTATAAAATTTATAAAGAAAGTCATATTTACAGACTCAATAATGTGTACACTCAATTTTAAAACATAAACTTTTAGGATTCTGGAGTCTTTTCCTTGTCTTCATGATAAAGTTCTCCAAGCTGCTGTTGATGTTATTGTGAGCCAATCTCCAAGCCAAAATGAAAGGTGATAAGTCTAAATTGCTTCCTCTTTGGTGACAGGTAATTTATTTCATTCTAGCTAACTACTCTGCTAATTAGGAGTACTGAGTGATTTTCTATGTCTAAGCAAAGATTTCCTGCTTAAAGTGACTCTTTCTACTGTCTTTTTATTTTATCCTACTGTCTAGGCAAAGATGGTGTTTCTGCAGCAAAGGTTGCTGCAGTGGCACATCCGTTAGCTGAAAAAGCTGAAGAGATTGCTTCCAATATCAGTTACCATGCTCAGTTCAGTCCTCATTTTTCCCCTCTCAAGTTTGAGCTAGAGCAAGCTTACTATGCCACTGCTGAGAGTGTTCGAGATCGTTTCATAAGGGTAAGATTATGATGCACAAATACTTCATTTTTTTTTATTCTATGTGGATATGCATCAAATATTATTGGCAAAAACTTTTGAACTTGTGTGACTGATTTTTTGTATACTTGTCATGTATTGTACTATGTTGTATTCGATACTCTGAATTTGTATTTCTGCAACATTCTTGGAATTTGGATGTCTATATTGTTATGGTAGTCTATAGTGTATCATTCATAGAGTACAGTATGATCTTCCTACGTGCTATTCATATTCATATACTTAATGACAAAAAATGTTGATTGCTCATACAGTATGATCTTCCTATGTGCTATGATCATGGAATAAAATTATCCTTTTGCTATATCTATGATATTAGGCTCTTCCTTTTTGCTGTCCTTTTATTGTTTTGGAGGGTGCCTTAGTAGTCTTTAGTTTCTTTGTCTAACCCAAAAATAAATAAAATAAATATTTAGATAAAGATAGCCATTTTATCGCTGAACGAGCAATATGTAGAACTGCATGACAACCAAGCTAATAGTCTTTTTCTTTTTTCTTTTCTTGATCATCATTTTATATATGACTGCTTTTGCAACTTTTCATCTATTCTTTTTAATCTTAAAATAAAAGACTACTTATGTAATTTGCTCATTTGTTCAACAATTTTTTTTTCAGGAAAAAAGTGTTGCCACAATTTCACATATGCGAAAAGTTCACTGGTTTGAGAAATTTAATTGGTTCATTAGCAGTGAGAACTATTTGATTATTAGTGGACGTGATGCCCAACAAAATGAGATTATAGTGAAGCGATATATGTCAAAAGGAGATCTGTAAGTATCTAATGATGTATTACACTACCATGGCTCTTAACTAAATTTTGAAGTTTAAAACGTTGACATATAAAAGTTATTGTGTAATGATTAATAATAAGGTTTAAACTCACATTCTTCATATCAAGAAAACTTGAGTATATCTTAAAAGTTAATGGGGTCATCTTGCTAGTTGTGCTCTTTTTATTTTTTGGCAATCTTAATAACAAAAAAAGAGAGTATGGGGTCAGGACTTGAAATTTTGGTGTCTAAGATATTTCACCTCAATTATGTTTGGTTATTGTGGTTTCCTCTGGAGTCAACTTCTTTTCTCATTATTGTGCAATTTAAATTACTTGTACTGTTTCATTTCATTTCTTGATCATCATTTTATATATTAACTTTTTCAGTTTTGGTAAATGCGTAGGTCTCTTGTTTGTCCAGCTTCAGCAATCTGGAGAAGCTCGACCTTAAACTCAACAACCTAACTTCACTAGAGGTACTCTCTTTTTCTTTCTTTTCTGAAAGAATAAATCTTATGGGCATTCTGATTGGCTTCTTATGTATGGTACCGCAGGGGTTGAGGTCATGCGTTAATTTGAAATTGTTATCCGTTTTGGAGAACAAATTAGAAACCTTGGAAGGAATTCAAGGGCTTACTAAGCTCACTGTAAGTAGCTGCATTTTGTGAATATTGTGAATTTAGTTTACTTCTTTCTGGTTGCTAGTCCTGTGTGTTGTGTACCTTATTATTGGATTTAAGACTTCGTTTATTAAAATTTTTATGGTTATTTTGAAAACTACTGTAAGATTAGTTATTAGCTTTTCTTGTGCTGCTGCTACTTACTGGTGTGTGGATTCTGTTGAGTTTTATTGTACATTTCTGTCTCCATTTGTGTGCTTTGCTGTTTGCCTTTGCTCTTATTGATTGAATGAATCTTTATTGAACTCTGAATTATCACAGGTTTTGGATGAGTGGGATCGCAGTCGAATATTATCTCCTTACAAGAAAATTCTTCAGTGGATTGAGAATACAAGAAATGTCAAAGTAATAAATTTGTGGCATATTGTGGGCTTTGTTCTATATGCAAGTCAGGAAGAAATAGTCTCTCCTCCCTAGTAGGTCTGTCCTTTTCATGGGTGGCATTATCTTCAAGGTCTAGTGACTCTTTGAAGTTTCGCACTGCCATCAGTGTTTTAAGGCATGTGCGTGATAATCTTTCTTTTCCTTTTTCATTCTTTGGTAAGGTTCCAAGATGTAAATCTTTAATGCTAAAATTGTTATCTATTTATAATTGTTGCTGCAAGTTCATCAGTTTCATTGATTATAATTTACTTCGGTAACAAAATTTTGCTTGGCTGCAGTTGGATATTAGAACCAAATTGTGCCTAAGGGATAGTCTATACCGTTTGGCTAAGAGTGCCGAGCAAAGACATAATGACTCAATTGCAAATGGTTGCACCGGAGATGATCAAGCATGCAAATCAATGGTGCCACATAATGGTAGCAGGTATTGGTTGCTGTCTTCACTTCAGTTTTATTGCTCAGAGTTATAAGTACTTAATGTCAGTGCATAGAAAGTACTGTTAAACAAACTTTTTTAATTTATTGCAAAAATATAATGCTATTTAATCTTCTTGATAAGTATAACCTGCAACTTCATTCAGGTGTATGAGATTCATGGATATGGAAACTGACACAAACCCCATTGATCGATCTATAGCACACTTACTGTTTCATAGGCCCCGTGATCAACCAATGTCGCATCCTTATGATACTATACCTTTCAAATCCAGTGCCACGATATGCTTTCATTAATTCTTAACATGTTTAAATGAATGAAGTAGAATATAATCGTTTGATCCTTGCTTTATTTTCTTTATTCAATTGTTTTTCTATGCTTTCTGCAGTGGTTATCACTCCTCCACTCCTCAAAAAATTATTGTGGCACGCAGAAGAAACCCAGAGGTCTTAGCAGAACAAGTCGCCAAGAGAAAGAGAAAACGTTGAATGGATCTTAGAAGAATTGAACAACTAATGTTCAGTCTGTGCTCATGTATTTCCTTGTAAACCAGTGTTGCTTGGGGATTATACTTTGTTTATGTTTTGAATTATATTGACTTGTTTATTTATAGTACTTTTCTTTTAGTTTGATAATACGATGAATTTGTTTATTTTTTGAAATATTATAAATATTCGAATAAAATTAGATAAAATTTATATTAAATTTATATTTATTTTGTATGAAAACAAGTTTATTTCGTAATTAGAAAAATAAAAAAAATTCTATTTTACCTTACTGACGGATTTACAGACGAATTTTCTGTCTGTAATCAGAATGTGAGATGATTTTCCAAAGTTCAAATTACAGACGGAAAATCTGTCGGAAAATCCGTCTGTAATTACAGACGAAAAATCCGTCGGAAAATCCGTCTGTAATTACAGACGGAAAATCCGTATGAAAATCCGTCTGTAATTATAGACGGAAAATCCGTTTGAAAGTGCGTCGTCTTTGGGAAATAGATAGAAAATTTACAGAGAAAAAATCCGTCGGTAACTGGTAAAAATTTGTCTGTAATTTTTCGACGGAAAAAAAATCCGTCGGTAAATAATTTCCGACGGGACTTTTATAGAGGGACAAAATCCGTCGGTAATTTCGTCGCTAACCAAAAATCCGTCTGTAATAAAGACTAAATCCGTCTGTAAATCTGTCTGTATTAATCCATTTTCTAGTTGTAGAAATATTTTATGTTGTAGTAATTAATTTTAGTATATTTATATTATGTATAATATAAATAGAACATTGGTTGAAAGAGTTAGGTGCTTATTGTCGCAGTCTGGATTGGCAAAATCCTTTTGGGGGTGAAGTTTTGAGCACTGTTGTTCATGTCTTGAACCGGACACCGTGTGTTCCCTTGCAATTTGAAGTGCCAGAGAAGGTATGGTCAGGTAAAGATGTTTCTTATGATCATTTAAGAGTCTTTGGATGTAAAGCTTTTGTTCATATTCCTAAAGATGAGAGATCTAAGCTTGATGTAAAAACTAGGCAATGTATTTTTATTGGCTATGGCATGGATGAGTTTGGTTATAGGTTTTATGATCCTGTTAACAAGAAGGTGATTCGGAGTAGAGATGTTGTCTTTGTTGAAGACCAAACATTGAAGGATGTTGATAATGCGGAAAAGCCAATGGTTCAGCCTAGTGATGATTTTTCTGACTTGGATATTACTCCCTCTATGCCTATGGTAGAAGATGGTAGAGTTGAAGCTCAAAATAATGAGCATGATACAAGTGCAAGTGAAGATGGAACAGTTGATCCAATACTTGATGAAGTTGGTGATGATGATCAAGATGAAGAACCAGCTTTAGAAATTCCTGCAAATGCACTTGTCATCCATTCGTGCTGTGCTTAGATTAGCAGCGTCTCTTGATTTAAAGATTGAGCAAATAGATTTGAAGACAACTTTTTTTCATGGTGACTTAGACAAGGAGATCTACATGGAGCAACCGGAGGGCTTTGTTGTTAAAAGAAAGGAAGATTTTGTGTGCAAGCTTAAGAAGAGTCTTTATGGGTTGAAGCAAGCTCCAAGACAGTGGTACAAGAAGTTTGTATCTGTTATGGGGAAGCATGGTTACCGTAAGACAACTTCAGATCATTGTGTATTTGTGCAAAAATTTTCTGATGATGATTTTATCATTTTTTTGCTTTATGTGGATGATATTTTGATTGTGGGCAAGAATGCTTTGAGGATTAATGAGTTGAAGAAACAATTGAGTAAGTTCTTTGCTATGAAGGACTTGGGTCCTGCCAAACAAGCAGAGTTTATTGCAGCAACTGAAGCATGTAAAGAGTTGTTGTGGATGAAGAAGTTTCTTGCAGCACTTGGTTTCAAGCAAGACCGTTATGTGTTGTTGTGTGATAGCCAAAGTGCTATTCATCTTGCCAAGAATTCTACTTTTCATCCAAGATCTAAACATATTGATGTTAGGTATCACTGGATACGGGATGTGTTAGATTTCAAGTTGTTGGAACTTGAGAAAGTTCACACTGATGACAATGGTGCTGATATGATGACAAAAGCATTGTCAAGAGAATAGTTTGAAACATGTTGTTTGATCGCCGGAATGGCGAGAGCCTCCACCTAGTCGAGAAGGGGGAGATTTGTTGGGTTTTTTTCTCTCCTTTGTGAGGCCCAAGCCCAACATTTTAAGGGTGTCTCTTGCACCCATTGTGCCACAACCCTAATTCAGATTTTTGGGGGTCATTGAGAGTGAGAGAGAGTAGCCACCAAGTGAGAGAGAAGGGAAAAACAGAATTTCTGTTTTTGCCCAAAGCAGTAAATCTCAAATGGCAGTTTCTCAATTGTTCACCGTTGGATCGGCTTGAAATTTAAACTGCATGTTCCTATCATCTTGTTCTTCATTCTGGTCGGTGGAGATGTTGATTGGAGATTTGCAGTGAGAGAAATTGGCTTTGCAAGAGAGAAATTAGGTTTCCCGTTTTTACACAGAGCAGCAATTTTGGAACGGTATTTTCTCATTCTTTCACCGTTGGATCGACGTGAAATTTGAACTGTAGATTCTTCACATCTAGTTCTTCATTCTGGACGGTGAAGATTTTAATTGGAGGTCTGCAGAGGGAGAAATTGGCTTCGACAGTAGCTCTGTTTTTGGGTATATTTCATCTTCTTGCTTTTCATTTGTGAGCTTTGGTGCTTTGATGTTTTGGCTGGTTATATGCACATTTTTGTGCTTTGTTTGAGACTCTCTTGTACCTCATTTGATTATAGTGGAGCTATTTCATTGGTCTGGATGACTCGTGGTTTTTACCTCTCACATTGAAGGGGTTTTCCACGTTAAAATCTCGGTGTGTTCTTATTATTGCTTTACTTGCTATATTTGCTTGTTATAGTTGCTGCCATATTATGTTGTGAGTGCTTCCATATTGTTCTTGTATTGGACATTTGTGTCGTTTCCGCTGCTAGGCTCTTTTCATCTTGTGCCTCTTTGTGTTTTTGGATAGTAGGGAATATACTTTAAGGAACCAAAACCAAAATAATAGGCTTCTTATGTTACGTTATTATAAGAAATTAAATGGCCTAACTTACTCTAAAAATATACTAATAAGAAATAAGGGTTGCCTTATATTTATAAGAATTATTTTAGGATTAGACAAAGATTTGGAGTGTGAAATTTAAAGACGGTTTGATGAATTTGTTGTGGTGTGAGAGTTTGGTCCAATGACAATTTTTAATTTTTGCTCTGATATTATATAAGAAATTAAATGAGTCTAAGTTACTCTAAAAATTAGTTCAAAAAATAAGAATTGTTTTATATTTATAAAAACTATCATACTCTTAATTTTAGACAATAGAAGATTTAATAGTTATGGTATTAGATTTTAGGGTACATATAAAAATGGCTGCGTTCCTCAATGTTCAAACAAATTTCAAATCCTAAATTACAAACACTTTGTGTTCTATATATAAATGAAAACAAAGACCAAGACTTTAGAGTTATGTTACAATAGACAAAGTATCTGTGTAGATAACAAGACGAATTTTTTTGAGGTCATTAATTTTCTTTTTTATTTAAATATTTTAAAATAAATAATTTTTCACTATCAACAACAATGACACCACTAAATCAAATTTTTCCCACATTCCAATTTGAATAGTGACCGGCATTAATATAATAAGAGTGTTAGGACAACAAGTTTTGTATTTTGTACTCCTTAATTAGTTATCATTAGTGTTTTTAATGGTGCAAGATTATATCTAATGATGTGAGATTGCTCTTTTTTTTATGATTAAGTATTGGCCAAATTTTAATAAAAGTGTTTGTTCCCTCAACTTTCTCTTAATATAATTGATCACAATACGAATATAATATACTAAAAATCAATTATTAAATTAATTATTTATATAAAATATATATATTAAAATATAAAATATAAATTAA
>NC_029790.2:134610753-134614819 GCF_000816755.2 Arachis ipaensis | reverse complement strand
TGTCATTTTAAAAAGTTATATATATATTATAATTTATATTCAGTTTTTCAACATCAAAATACTAATACTAATTAGAAAAGTCTAGGGACCAGCAACTTTGTTAAATTCTGGCCAGCATGTAACCAGCAAAGAAAAGTGAGTCATTGGATAAAAATTCACATCAATCTCACACCATTAAAACCATCATTGATGGCTATTTGATGGCTACAAATTACAAAAGTTGCTGGTCCCCTAGCATTTCTCATAATAATTTTTAGATATTAATGAGTCAAAGAGTAATTTTTAATAAATTTTAAAAAATTATTTATTTTTTTATTTTAAATTTATAAATTTGTAAAAAATGTAAATTTTTTTTTAGATTTTTAAGTGGTAACATTAAGCCACATATATTAGTAGTGGTGGAGCATTTCAAATTAAAATGTGTCTAGAGCCATTATAAATAGTAGAAAGGAGTTGAATGTGGAAACACACAGAAACATGTCTCCAAACACAAACACTTACACTGGCATGCTTGTGCTTATCTTTGTTCACCTTTATTGCATGACGTTGCTAACGTCTTCTGAGTCAGAGTTGATTGAGTGCATTCCAAGTGAGCGCGAAGCACTTCTAAGATTCAAGCATCATCTCACTGACCCTTCCAACAGGCTCTCTTCTTGGAATGCTTCCAATCCCAATTGCTGCCACTGGGATTATGTTGTTTGTAGTCATCTAACTTTCCACATCCTTCACCTTCACCTCAACACTACTCTACCATTACAATCAGAATATGATGAATATCCCTTTCCCGTTGCTGTCTCGCTCGCTTACGAGAGGTCCAGGTTTAGTGGAGCGATAAATGATTCTGTTGTTGAATTGAAACATCTGAATTACTTGGACTTGAGCGGCAATAGTTTTGGAGGTATGCAATTTCCTACTTTCCTTTTTCGAATCACCTCCTTAACTCACCTTGACCTCTCTTATTCCGAATTTGATGGCAACATTCCTCATCAGATTGGGAATCTCTCTAATTTGCTCTATCTTGACCTACCATATGTTGCCTATGGAAAACTTCCACATCAAATTGGCAATCTCACCAATTTAATCCATCTTGGCCTCCCAAGTTATTATGATGAATCATTGGTTGTTGAAAATGCTGATTGGCTTTTGGGTCTTACCTCCCTTGAGTATCTTGATTTGAGTGGTGCTAACCTATCCAAATCATTTAATTGGCTACACACTATGCAAGCTCTCCCTTCTTTGCAAGACTTAAACTTACAAGCTTGTAGTTTGGGTGATTATAAGCAACCATCCAAACTTAACTTTTCGTCCCTGCTTTCTCTCACCATTTCTGTTGCTCCCAAGTGGGTCTTTCAGTTGCACAAACTTGTTTCTCTTACATACCGTTCACATTATAATAGCTCGGTTGATATTGGAGGTCCAATTCCCGATGGTATTCAAAACCTTACCATGCTTGAAAATCTTGATTTGTCACTCAATTCATTCTCATCCCATATACCAGATTGGTTATACGGTCTTCATCGTCTCAAATCTTTGAACTTAGAAGATAACCATCTGACTGGGACTATTTCTAATACTTTGGGGAATTTGACTTCTCTTGTTACCCTTGATTTGTCAGACAATCAGTTTGAAGGAGAAATTCCAACTGTTTTGGGGAATTTGACTTCTCTTGTTAGCCTTGATTTGTCAGACAATCAGTTTGAAGGAGGAATAGCATCCTCTTTTAGAAAGCTATGCAATTTGAGACACATCTATTTCTCATATCTCAAATGCAATCAACAACTTTCTGAAATCTTACAAATTCTCATCCCATGTGTTTCTCATCAACTCAACACTCTTGTGGCTTCAACTTCTCAAATCTCAGGTCACCTCACCAATCAACTTGAAATGTTTCAAAATCTTGAAATGCTTGATCTCTCCAGCAACAAGATTATTGGAGAACTTCCTCAATCATTCACAAAGCTTTCCTCATTAAGATTTGTCGATTTCTCCGAAAATCATCTTACTGGAAATCCATTTAAAATTCTTGCATCATTTACTAAATTGTTATATCTTGCCATAGATGACAATTTATTTCAAGGGATTGTACATGAAGATGACCTTGCCAATTTCACTACTTTACAAGTGCTTTCAGCATCAAGTAACAATTTCACTTTAAAAGTGAATCCCAGTTGGAAACCAAAATTTCAACTTTCTCACTTGAAAATGAGCTCGTGGAAGTTAGGTCCAAGCTTTCCATCATGGATTCAGTCACAAAATGATCTTCAATATTTGGATCTATCTAAGGCTGGGATTTCTGATTCCATTCCCATTTGGTTTTGGGAAACAAGTTATTATCATTATGAGTATTTGAACTTGTCTCACAATCATATCCATGGCAAGCTCCCAAAAGAATCAAAGATTTTCAAATTTTTTGGAGCAGTTGATCTTAGCTCAAACAATCTTCATGGAAATTTACCCTCTGTGAGTGAGGATGTGGTTTGGGTAGATCTCTCGCATAATTCATTTTATGGGTTATTAATGGATTTTCTTTGTCAAAAATCTGACATACCAAAAGGCTTAGGAATCCTCAATCTTGCATCAAACAACTTATCTGGAAAAATTCCCAACTGTTGGAGGATGTGGCCATACCTAGGGGAGGTCAACTTAGAAAGCAACTCTTTTATTGGAAGCTTGCCTGCTTCCATGGGCTCTTTATCAAGCCTACGATTTTTGCGTATACGAAACAACACACTCTCTGGAAAATTTCCTGTCAGTTTAAAGGAAAACAAGGAGTTGATTTTGTTGGATCTTGGAGAAAATAACCTCACTGGGAATATTCCTAGATGGGTTGGAGAAAGGTTGGTAAATTTAAAATTTCTTCGGCTGCGATCCAATAATCTTTCTGGTAACATTCCCAGCGGATTATGTGATATGAAGTTTCTCCAAGTTTTGGACCTTGCACTAAATAATTTGTCAGGCACTATACCAAATTGTTTGAACCATTTGAGTGCCATGATAAATAAAACTAGTGCAAGTTCATCCTTCCATGAATACATGGGATATGCAAGTGATACTATAAGCATGTTCCTATGGGTGAAAGGAAATGATGCTGAGTACAACAACATTCTGGGCTTAGTGAAAAACATTGATCTTTCATCTAATAAATTGTCTGGGGGAATACCAATGGAAATCACAAACCTATCTGGTCTGATTTATTTGAACTTGTCCAAGAATGAGTTAAGTGGTCACATCCCTCAAAGTATTGGCAATATGGAGTTATTGGAATCCATTGATTTCTCAGGCAACCAACTCACAGGGGAGATCCCTCAAAGCATCACAAACTTGAACTTCCTAAACAAGCTAGACTTGTCCTACAATCACCTGGAGGGCAAAATCCCAACGGGCACTCAGTTGCAAAGCTTTGAAGCATCCAGTTTTGTAGGCAACAAGCTATGTGGTCCACCATTGCTGCTCAAGTGTAGCATGGAGGGCGAAGTTCCTGATGAGAATGAAAAAGAGAGAAAGAATGATGGAGTGAAGTGGTTATTTGTGAGTGTGGCCTTTGGATTTATAGTGGGATTTTGGGGATTTGTTGGTCCATTGTTCATATACAAATCATGGAGGTATGCATATTACAGTTTCCTTGATGACATGTGGTACAAACTCCAATCATGTATGTGACTTTATGTTTCTAATGTTTTAATTTTCTGGTTTTTCTTTTGTGTGTATGTGATGAGTTTGTAATGTTTTCTTTGTTTTCCCCTTTTCTTGTATAATAGTGGAAATAAAAATGAATATGCACTTGTCCTGCTTGGCTTGTTAAAATGTAATCCACTTAGTATTGTTGTCGCTATAATAATAACAATGTGAGTTAGATTTATCATTGGCTTTCAGACATTTTGCGGTGCTTAGCAATGCTGATGATGAGCAAGGTTATATAGTTTTCTCACACTACCAACTACCAAGCTTTTTGAAAATTATTGACTTCACTCCTTAACTACTTAACTACGATGAAGTTAAATAGAATTTTTTAGATTCAAATAAGATATTTTAAATTAACAATTATATAAAATTTAAAAATTGATAC
>NC_029790.2:134594755-134609522 GCF_000816755.2 Arachis ipaensis | reverse complement strand
TTTAAATATTAAGTATTATATTTTAAATTTTGATAGTATAAAAATAAAAGATCGACTAATATTAATAGAAAATAGGCCATCGAATATTTCTCTAAGCATAGTTGGCACAATTATTTTATTTACTCTTGCTTAAAGCTTAAATTGTTTATTTGGCGTAATGCATGCATACATAGTTACATATACAATTTCGCTACGTTATTAACAGCCAATTTCTACTAATTCTAATTTATAACGGTATTTAATAGAAGTATCTTTGTGGATGTGTCTAATAAAAATATTTTTTTTTATAGTTGTGTCTAATAAAAATATCTTTATAGATGTATTTTCTGCATGTGTCTCTTTATACATGTGTTTAAAATATAATAATTAATTATTGTTGATAATAAATTGACAGATAGTATATTGATACCCTATACTTTTCCATTTAATAAATATCAGAAATGTTTGGTAACAAAAAAAAATCAGCCAAAAACAGCTATAACTTACCTTATTTAGCATTATAAGAGGTATCCAATAAATATATGCTGGCTAGCTGGGGTTTGATTTACAATAGAGAAGGCAATATATTTGGCACTTTTTCATGGTTTTAAATATCATCAGCATGCAAAATTATTGTTGAAGTTTTTGTACTCAACTTAATTAGTTCAAGATAAAATCCGTCAAAATTACCAACAAATTGAATTGGTCTAGTAATAAATAATTAATAAATTTTTTTTTTAAATTTCAGTCTTAAAAATAGAAATTATTAATAATTTCTATATTTGAAAAAATCGATCATCAAAATTCAATTGTTCAAATATGCAGTTAGGAGGTCCAACATGGGATGTAAGACTAGGAAGAAGAGACTCTACCACAGCAAACCCTAACGGCGCAAACACGAACCTGCCGGCGCCATTTCTTGACCTTGGCAACAAGCTATGTGGTCCACCATTGCTGCTCAAGTGTACCATGGAGGGGGAAGTTCCTGATGAGAATGAAAAAGAGAGAAAGAATGATGGAGTGAAGTGGTTATTTGTGAGTGTGGCCTTTGGATTTATAGTGGGATTTTGGGGATTTGTTGGTCCATTGTTCATATTCAAATCATGGAGGTATGCATATTACCGTTTTCTTGATGACATGTGGTACAAACTTCAATCATGTATGTGACTTTATGTTTCTAATGTTTTAATTTTCTGGTTTTTCATTTGTGTGTATGTGATGAGTTTGTAATGTTTTCTTTGTTTTCCCCTTTTCTTGTAATAGTGGAAATAAAAATGAATATGGACTTGTCCTGCTTGGCTTGTTAAAATGTAATCCAGTTAGTATTGTTGTCGCTATAATAATAATAACAATGTGACTTAGATTTATCATTGGCTTTCAGACATTTTGCGGTGCTTAGAAATGCTGATGATGAGCAAGGTTATATAGTTTTCCCATACTACCAACTACCAAGCTTTTTAAAAGTTATTGACTTCACTGCTTAACTACATTAAAACTAAATAAAATTTTTAAATCTAAATTTTAAATTTTAATAGTATAAAAATAAGATATTAACTAATATTAATAAAAAATAGACCATCGAATATTTCTCTAAAAGTAATGTTTGCATAGTTGGCATAATTATTTTATTTACTTTTGCTTAAAGCTTAAATAGTTTATTTGGCGTAATGCATGCATACATATATGATCAAACATGATGAAATTTATTACACAAAAACCATTAAAGACGGTGTCTGATTATCAATCCCACTTGTGGTCTCTCGTCTCTGTCCAAATTTATTTAATTTATTAATAGATTGAAGTTATTGATTTAAAAATAAATATTATAAAATCGTAAGTTAAAATAACAATTTTACTAATAAATATATAATGATTAGCATATGTAAAATTTATGAACCTGGGTGTTATGTTGAAATAGCGGCCTCCTTGAATTAGGTAGAGAAAGGCAGTCAATGAATTAAAGTAACGTTGAATCACGTTTTTGTTGCACAATTCGATCTATGCTTTTGATGAGCCCCAATGGAACGTAGCATGCATGGACGCGGTACGAAGCATAAAGTGAGAGCACTAACCCACGTACTACACACGAATAGTGGAAACACTAGCCATTATAAATAAGAGAAGACAAAGGAGTTGAAGGTGAAAACACATGCAAATACAAACATGTCTCCAAACACTCACACTCGCATGCTTATTATTGTGCTTATATTTCTTCATCTTTATTGCCTATCCTCTGAGTCGGAGTCTATTATTGAGTGCATTCCAAGTGAGCGCGAAGTACTTCTAAGATTTAAGCATCATCTCATTGACCATACAAATAAGCTCTCTTCTTGGAATGCTTCCAATCCCAATTGCTGCAATTGGGATTATGTTGTTTGCAGCCATGTAACTGGCCACGTCCTTCAGCTTCACCTAAACACTTCAGGGCACGATTGTGATGAATTTTATTCTTGTATTGGAGGTGACATATCTGATTCTGTGGTTGAATTGAAGCATTTGAATTACTTGAACTTGAGCGGTAATTATTTTGGAGGTAAGCAAATTCCTACTTTCCTTTCTGAAATCACCTCCTTAACTCACCTTGACCTTTCTGATTCTGGATTTCAAGGAAAGATTCCTCACCAGATTCGAAATCTCTCAAATTTGATCTATCTTGACCTCTCACATGTGGCCTGTGGAAAACTTCCTCATCAAATTGGGAACCTTACCAATTTGATCCATCTTGGACTCCAAAGTAATTCTTATGAACTATTAGTCATTGAAAATGCTGATTGGCTTTCAGCTCTTACATCCCTTGAATATCTTGATTTGAGTGGTGCAAACCTATCCACATCACTTGATTGGCTACACATTATGCAAGCTCTCCCTTCTTTGCAAGAGCTACACTTGCTAGATTGCAGTCTGAGTGATTATAAGCAACCACCCAAACTTAACTTTTCTTCTTTGCTCTCTCTCAGCATTTCTGTTGCCCCCAAGTGGATCTTTCAGTTGAACAAACTTGTTTCTCTTAAATGTCAATCAAACTGTTACTCTAATGATATTGATAGTCCAATTCCTGATGGTATTCAAAATCTTACCATGCTTGAAAATCTTGATTTGTCATACAATTTATTCTCATCCAATATACCAGATTGGTTATATGGTCTTCATCATCTTAAAGTTTTGAACTTAGATGATAACTATCTGAGATGGACTAATGCTTTTGGAAATTTGACTTCTCTTGTTAGCCTTGATTTGTCATCCAATCAGATTGAAGGAGCAATCCCAACTCTTTTGGGAAATTTTACTTCTTTGGCTAGTCTAGATATTTCAGATAATCAGCTTGAAGGGGAAATTCCAACCTTTTTGGAAAATTTGACTTCTTTGGTCAGTCTTGATATATCAGGTAATCAATTTGAAGGAGGGATTCCAACCTCTTTTAAAAAGTTATGCAACTTGAGAGACTTGTCTTTCTCAAATCTCAAATGCAATCAACAATTTAATGAAATCTTATACATTCTCACCCCATGTGTTTCTCACCAACTCAAGAGTCTTGTGGCTTTCGGTTCTCAAATCTCAGGTCATCTCTCAAATCAACTTGGAATGTTCAAAAATCTTGAAAAACTTGGTCTCTCTAACAACTCGATCATTGGAGAAATTCCTCAATCATTAGCAGAGCTTTCATCGTTAAAACATGCTGAATTCTCCAGAAATCAACTTAGTGGAAATCCATTTAAAATCCTTGGACCACTTCCCAAGTTGACTTTTCTTGCCATAGGTGACAATTTATTTCAAGGAATTGTACATGAAGATGACCTTGAGAATTTTCCTGCATTGCGGGTGCTTTCAGCATCAGCTAACAATTTAGCTTTAAAAGTGACCCCCAGTTGGAAACCAAAATTTCAACTGAAGATTTTGCTGATGAGCTCGTGGAAGTTAGGTCCAAGCTTTCCATCATGGATTCAGTCACAAAAGAATCTTGAATATTTGGATATGTCTAACGTAGGGATATCTGATTCCATTCCCACAGGGTTTTGGGAAACAAGTAGTTCTTCTTATTTGAACTTCTCTCACAATCATATCCATGGCAAGCTCCCAAAAGCATTAAAGGTTCAAGAATTTTTCCAAATAGTTGATCTTAGCTCAAATCATCTTTATGGAAATTTACCTTCTGTGGGTGATAATATGATTTGGCTAGATCTGTCACATAATTCATTTTCTGGGTCAATAACAGATTTTCTTTGTCAAAAATCTGACAATTCAAATTGGTTACAAATTCTCAATCTTGCATCAAACAACTTATCAGGAAGAATTCCCAACTGTTGGAGAATGTGGCCAGAACTAGTGGAAGTCAACTTAGAAAGCAACTGTTTTATTGGAAGCTTACCTTCTTCCATGGGCTCCTTATCAAACCTACAACAATTGCGTATACGCAATAACACACTCTCTGGAAAATTTCCTGCCAGTTTAAAGAGAAACAGGAAATTGATATCATTGGATCTTGGAGAGAATAATCTCACAGGAGATATTCCAGCATGGGTTGGAGAAAGGCTAACAAATTTAAAATTTCTTCGGCTTCGATCCAACCATCTTTCAGGAAACATTCCCAACACAATATGTGGTATGGAGTCTCTCCAGGATTTGGACCTTGCAAGAAACAAATTGTCAGGCAATATTCCAAATTGTTTGAACCACTTGAGTGCCATGATAAATAAAGTGGGTGAAATTAGCGAAACTCTATCCAGTGTCTTTATGAATAATGCTATCATTAGCATGGTCCTGTGGGTGAAAGGAATGGATATTGAGTACAGCAGTATTCTCGGCTTAGTGAAAAACATTGATCTTTCAGCCAATAAATTGTCGGGAGAAATACCAATGGAAATCACAGACTTGTCTGGTTTGGTTTATTTGAACTTGTCCAAGAATGAATTAACTGGTCACATCCCTCAAAGTATTGGCAATATGGAGTCATTGGAATCCATTGATTTCTCAGGCAACCAACTCACAGGGGATACCCCTCAGAGCATTACAAACTTGAGCTTTCTCAACAAGCTCGACTTGTCCTACAATCACTTGGAGGGTCAAATCCCAACAGGCACTCAATTGCAAACCTTTGAAGCATCCAGTTTTGTCGGCAACAATCTCTGTGGTCCACCATTGCAGCTCAGCTGTACAGTTCCTGATGATGATGCAAATGACAGTAATGAGAAAGAGAGAAAGAAGCACAATGGAGTGAATTGGTTCTTTGTGTTTATGGCTTTTGGATTTATTGTGGGATTCTGGGGATTTGTTGGTCCATTGTTCATATTCAAATCATGGAGCTATGCCTATTTCCGTTTTCTTGATGACATGGGCTACAAACTTCAATCATGTTTGGGAATTTTAAGTTTGTAATTAGTTTCTTTTGTGATGTATTCTTGTTTTATGTGTGCTGTAAGAAATAAATAAAAAATCAATATGCACTACTTGTCCAGCTTGTTTAAAAGTCTATCAATAAAAATCAATGTTTCTCTTTTTCTTCTAATTTTCAAATGGATATCAGGGAAGTTTGCTAAGTAATTTTAGATTTCTTGAAGCTATGATATAGCAGAGAGAAAACAGAGAAGACAGTATCAGAGTTTAACATGCCAGAGTTGGAGATAGTTCTGCATTTGTACCTAACCAATGCAATTTCAACTCAACAAGATTTACCTGTACAAATGAGCACCGGTGGAACTTGACACAAAATTTTGGGGCCATATAGAAGATAATTGTCAAAATATTTTTGATATGGACTCCATTTAAGATAAGCTCGTCTAATCTCATCTCTCCGGTTTGAGTGATATTGTCAAATTTAAAGCCGTTTTTCAGGGTCTCGTTCCAAAAAATTAAGGTCAAACTCATCAGATGTAATTTTTTGAACTTTTGAAGGTTGTATCTCACTTTTTTCGTAATTCATTAAAGTAGAAGAACTATGTACAGGTGTTTATATTGTAAAAATTAATAAATTATATGTTCTCCTTCTTAAATATTAACCTTCCTCTTAAAAAATCATCAATTATTTGATTTTTCATTATTATTTTATATAAAAATTTGAATATATATCCTGTAGAATATGTAAAGAAGAAGTTAGAAAGACAAATATTAAAATTTATAATATTTATTGAATTTTTTTATCAATTTATACAAATACAATAATATTAATACTTATTGAATATTCTATTATTTTTTATCATATAAAAAATTAAATTAAATAAATAGTAAAATATAAAATAATATTAAATTAAATAAATATCTAATTTTTTATATTTGAACTTAAAGGTAGAAAGAGTGTTGCTTATTGAATTTATTGAGTACTTTAAGTCATAATAAAGTATTTAAATCAATTGAATTATTTTTTATCTTTTGAAAAAATACTACTAATTTTTTTATAAAAAGTTTGGGGGGTCGATGGCCCTCCTTGTCTGAATTAAGCTCCGCCACTGCAAATTAGGGCACAAAAATAACGATGCAATAATAATGTTGAAGTAAATAATAACTGTGAAAGCTTGGCATACCTACCTATTTTAGTTGACTTGATACTATAAAGCCATTAGAAGATTAGATGCTGTTTTTGTTGGTCCCTAAAATGAAATCGTGTTCAAACTTCATTCTACCTAACACTATAAAGCCACGTATATATGGTGCATATATTTAATTTTTTCTATATTTATTAATTAAAAAGAAAATTACATTACTATTTTAACACTTGTGTTCCATTATAAACAACTTTTTATGAGTAAAGAAGTATCTTGAATTCGGTATAGAACTAATACAGCAATAATAAAATTTGAACTTTCTTATTATTCGTAACAGGGATTTGCCATGTTCTAAATCTCTAATAAAAGGATCTCCTATTCAAATTCATGTCCAGGATATAAGACAATGTAATATTTTTTGCTCCAAATTAAATGTTTTGAATCTTTCTGTTCTGAACAATATTTGAATGACCATATGCGAATTAAGCATGAACAGTCTCAAAAACTCCCTCAACACGTTGAAGCTCTCCTCAGAATAATAATGCAGCCACCTCCTAATTAGTATTTATTATGTACTCTACAACATTATTTACTCAATGAATATTATTAGATTATTATAGATGTTATGATTTAATTTGAGTAATGAGTAAGATTTTACCTATGGCTGCGTTTGGTTTATGTGTAGTTTGAGACATAGACATAAATATATAGATATTGAAGACATAAACGCAGTGATACACATATTTTTTTAATTTGTTTAATAAGTAAGCACAAGACACAACACTAAATTAACTCTTTATAAAATGTCAATATTGTCCTTATCACAAAATATCACTACCACCATCACCATTTTTTCTCTGCTACTGTTTAAACAACCACCTCCACCTTTTTACTACCATTAACAACTCTTGAACTAATAAAAGAAATTAATCAAATAAAATAACCTAAGATATTTAACAAATGGTCCTAACCAGCCTCCAATAAAATACAATTTGTTTTTAAAAAAGCAAAAAACACTCCATCAACAAACAATCTTAACCATTTGCCTCCAACAACACCAAGGTCTATCTTCCATCTTCAGTTTAAAGATTTACCAGCAAAGTCAGTAGCCATTGTTGTAACTTTGATTTCAAAAATGATGAAACTCTTGAATAAGAGAGAGAAAGGCGGAAACAAATTGAAAAAAGGAGAAGAAGAATGACAGATCTGAAAGTTAACGGCATTAAAGACGATTATAGATGCGATATAGAACAGTAACAATGGCGAATTTGGGCATAAACAAAGGTAAATACAACAAGAAGTAGAAGAGACAGAGGAATAAGTGAAGAAGAAGAAGAATAAAAAAAGAGATTAGGGGAATAGACAAAAATGAAGAGGAGGAAGAGAAAAATATGTAGCTATCTTGGAAGAGAAATAGACTATGATGAAGAAAAAGAGAAAGATAGAGGTGAGGAGATGGAGGAGTTCAGGTTCACTGAAAAAGATGAAGTGGGAGGAGATGAAGTAAGAAGGAGGGTAGTGTTAAGAATTTTATAAAATTAATAAGGGTGAAATTGTCCAAAAAAATGATATAATTTGTGTCTACCCTTAAAAATTCGTGTCTCACCATTTGGAAGAGACACAAAATACACGTATTCCATGTACTCTTGTGTGTAACCGTGTCTCTCACTTTTTTGTGTCTCATACAACAAACACTGGACGTGTGTCACCGTGTCCATGTCTCTGATGGACATGGACATCAACCAAACGAGCCGTCAAGGAACTGTGGAATCACGGGTAGGAGGAAAAGTATAGATGTCACTGTTAAACATCTATTCTTAATATATAAAAGTAGGAACATAGGTTTACCCATATTGCTTCTAAGTTAATTCTCTTCTTCTACTAACGCCATGTCAGCACCAACGCTTACTTGGTAAAATTTTAGAATTCACTACTCAAATCTTGCCAAATCAACTTTTATTTTCACATAAAAAAAAAACAACTAAAAAACACAATAAAAACTAACAAATTAACTTTTTTCAAATCAATCCTTATTTCTAAAACAACAAAAATACAAATTAACATTCACCCCAATAAAAAGCTCTCAAAACCAAAGAGCTTATTACTTTTCTCAAATCCTCACCCTCTTAGCACCTCTCCGTGCTAAGATCTTATTTCCTCCATCCTCTTCCGGTCCTATTCTATTTCCTCCATCCTCTTCTAGTCCCATGAGCCATTGTTTTTTCCTCAAAACAAATTGTACATCGCGATGTTCATCTCCGGCGGAGCTGCATTGCATAAATTGCAGAAACCAGGGCAAACTCCATTTCTCTTCTTGTGGTTTCCCTGCCAGAGCTCGATTTTGGGTCTCAGACCAACATCATCATTCGGCGCCACCAACGTAGGAAATTTGTCCCAGATATCTTCATAAAGATTTTCAACTTTGCCGTTTACTCTTCTCATTATTTAATATCATTTTCAATAGCCCTATTTATTTGTTATAAATAATAACATTTTAATTGTGAACTCATTGCAAGTAGCATAAGTTTATGTATTCCTCATTTGTAAATGGTTCTGTCCAACTGTCACGACCCAAAATGAGCCATGACTGGCGCTCAGGAAAATAATCCTATAGAAAGCCTAACATAGTCAAATATAAGTTCAATAAGCAAGTACAAATATTTTACAAGTTCTAAAATAAATAGTTATATATTTTTAACAAAAAATTAAAATAACTAAGAATGGTTGGTCCTGCCTGTGACATATGGAGCATATACTTCTAGGAATTCGACAAAGAATAGGTACTCATTGCAGACTGTTATTCTTGAATAGAAAGTCTCACACAGTCAAATATTTGTTCCTGAAAAATATTTTTAGAAAAACGGGATTAGTTTTACAACTCAGTGACCAAACAATACATCTATAATCAACATGAGACTATACAAATATTATCATTAAAGTAATTTTAATTAGAAAGTAATAGTTGATAATAATAAGTGAATCAATAAGGGAGTTATCATACAGAAATCAAATCAAAAGTCCACACTTGGGCGGCTCCACCTCTATAGGTAGCCCTTTCCTCTTGTGTGTCCTAACAGAATAACAAATCTAACGTGTGGCCTACACGTTAGGCTAGCAACCCCCCTGCTAGCTGGAGTCTGAGTTAGATGTATCTAAGTTAACGTCATAACCGCCGTTAACTACGGTTTTCTAATACGAGCCTCCCAAACCAATTCAAAACATATAATTTCAAATACAACAAATATTTGATCTTTCAAATATATAAGGTATCGAATCGAATCGAATCAAATCAAATCAAATCAGATAATACTTTTTCATCAGAAATCTTTTCTCAATCATACTTTTTCAACCATAAGAGATTTCAAATATATTTCACAGTTTTTAGAGTGAGTATCAACAAATACTTCAATGCTTCAAAAACAAATATTCAAATAAAATCAAACATTTTAGAATAATGCAAAAACTTCATCAAAAATATATATAGTCTCATGTATAGTTCCAAAAGTATAAACTTCATAAAAATGAGTTATTTAATTCTAATAAATCAATTATTTTAATCAATTCAAAACCGTTCAAAGCAAATATAGCTATAATTCAAATATCATAATTAATATATATATATATATCAAAATAATTATAGATGCACAATCAAACAATCATAAATGTAAAGCCTACTCACAACGTAGTCCCTAGGAACCGAAGATACCAAACCCAGAGTGCCAAATTCAAGGTAAGGAGGATTGAAGTGGAATGGAACGAATGAGCGTAGAATTTGAACCAGAGTAGTGACAAGATAGAGCTGGCTATAGTTCTCGATTGTTAAAACTATAATCCAAACGCGCCGACGGAACCTTTTGTAATAGCTCAAAAAAAAATTTGTGGGCCACTCTTCCTTTACTTTTTCCCTAACCCTAATCACACAAAAACACTCTCTCAACCCTCAGTCCCTCACTAGCCGTTGAGCTCCCACCCCCGCTCCTCCCACACCCTCTTCGTAGAAACACACACTCACGGACGCACTCCCCTCGCTCACCCTCACGACGTCGCTCATCCCCACACACACGCACCTACACTGACGCGGAGAAGAGAGGGAGGTCGCTGCTGCCATTCATGCCCATCGTTGCCAACTGCGCCGTCGCGGAGGAGCGTCTCTGTCGTCGCGAGCTGCAACCGCCGCCATTGCTGGGATGGACTAATGCTTTTGGAAATTTAACTTCTCTTGTTAGCCTTGATTTGTCATCCAATCAGATTGAAGGAGCAATCCCAACTCTTTTGGGAAATTTTACTTGTCTAGATAGTCTAGATATTTCAGATAATCAGCTTGAAGGGGAAATTCCAACCTTTTTGGAAAATTTGACTTCTTTGGTCAGTCTTGATATATCAGGTAATCAATTTGAAGGAGTGATTCCAACCTCTTTTAAAAAGTTATGCAACTTGAGAGACTTGTCTTTCTCAAATCTCAAATGCAATCAACAATTTAATGAAATCTTAGACATTCTCACCAACTCAAGAGTCTTGTGGCTTTCAGTTCTCAAATCTCAGGTCATCTCTCAAATCAACTTGGAATGTTCAAAAATCTTGAAAAACTTGATCTCTCTAACAACTCGATCGTTGGAGAAATTCCTCAATCATTAGCAGAGCTTTCATCGTTAAAACATGCTGAATTCTCCAGAAATCAACTTAGTGGAAATCCATTTAAAATCCTTGGACCACTTCCCAAGTTGACTTTTCTTGCCATAGATGACAATTTATTTCAAGGAATCGTACATGAAGATGACCTTGAGAATTTCCTGCATTGGGGGTGCTTTCAGCATCAGCTAACAATTTAGCTTTAAAAGTGAACCCCAGTTGGAAACCAAAATTTCAACTGAAGATTTTGCTGATGAGCTCGTGGAAGTTAGGTCCATGCTTTCCATCATGGATTCAGTCACAAAAGAATCTTGAATATTTGGATATGTCTAACGTAGGGATATCTGATTCCATTCCCACAGGGTTTTGGGAAACAAGTAGTTCTTCTTATTTGAACTTCTCTCACAATCATATCCATGGCAAGCTCCCAAAAGCATTAAAGGTTCAAGAATTTTTCCAGATAGTTGATCTTAGCTCAAATCATCTTTATGGAAATTTACCTTGTGTGGGTGCTAATGTGATTTGGCTAGATCTGTCACATAATTCATTTTCTGGGACAATAACAGATTTTCTTTGTCAAAAATCTGACAATCCAAATTGGTTACAAGTTCTCAAGCTTGCATCAAACAACTTATCAGGAAGAATTCCCAACTGTTGGAGAATGTGGCCAGAACTAGTGGAAGTCAACTTAGAAAGCAACTGTTTTATTGGAAGCTTACCTTCTTCCATGGGCTCCTTATCAAACCTACAACAATTGCGTATACGCAATAACACACTCTCTGGAAAATTTCCTGCCAGTTTAAAGAGAAACAGGAAATTGATATCATTGGATCTTGGAGAGAATAATCTCACAGGAGATATTCCAGCATGGGTTGGAGAAAGGCTAACAAATTTAAAATTTCTTCGGCTTCGATCCAACCATCTTTCATTAGGTTTTTCCCATGAAAATTAGTTCATAGTCCTTTTTTTTTTCCTCTTCCGGCAGTGTTCTTTGGTCTCTCTTTTGCTCCCTTTTCAGACGCTTTGGTTCGTCACCGCCCTTACCACCGCCTTTGTCTCGTCGTTGCGAGTTCAACGAGTCCAGCCTCGTCACCGGAAACCACCGCACGCGCCGCCACCCTCCGTCTGAAGTTCGCCGTTCGTCTGTCTCCGGGCAGTACTTTGTGCTCCGTTTTCAACCCTTTCCTGACGTTTAGGTTCCTCACCGCCGCCACCGTCGCCTTCAACTCGTTGCAACGTTTTCAGCGCCACCGGAATCATCGCCAGACTCGGCCGGACGCGCCGCCACGCGCCACTTGAAGTAGGCTGTCCGGTTGCAGGTGTTCTTCTTCCAGAAGCATTCGTCGCCGTTGGATCAGCGCTCCAGATCAACGGCTCAGCAACGCCCACGTGTCAGCCAGACGAGAGACGGACCGCATCCGATCCACGCGCCCGACCCGACCCGGTTCTCTGACCCTCGCGCCCAGTAAGCCGCTGACGTGTCTTGCCTCTCCAATCACCCCGTGCCACGTGTCATTACTTGCTGACGTGGCTGCTGGCGTGGCGCTGACGTGGCAGACAAGTGGGACCCTCCCTAAGGTTTTTTGGTGAGCTCTTTCCGATTTTGCCATCCGTTTCCTCATTTTCTGCTCCGAAATTGCAGTTTTTCTCTCCTCTCCTTGTTCTCTATGACTACTTTTATGGAACAATCAGATGTTTTTGCTACCACAGACAGAAAGGGCTTCGAGTTTTCGGTTGTGTATGTTTTGTTCTTCTTCAGCCTCATGAACATAGTAAACTTGAACCTCGGGCTCGTATGTGTTGTTTTCTTGGTTATGGCACTGAACATAAGGGTTATCGTTGTTGGGATCCTCTTTCTAAACGTATTCGTATATCTCGTCATGTTGTCTTTTGGGAGCACCATATGTTTTCTCGGTTCTCATCCTTTGAGTCGATTCCTACTACTCAGTCACCTTTGTTTACTAACCCCAATACTCATCACCCGACTCGTTTCCGGACTTTGTTATCCAAACTCAAGTTGGTATCCTTAGCTCCCACTTGAGTTTGAGGGGGGATGTTAGAGAATCATTAGCATTAATTAGGATCAATTAGTATCGTCTATATTTATGTAGTATATCTGTATATTAATTATAGGATTCTATGCTTTTATTACTCTGATTCATTTAGCACCTATAAATACCTCTTGTATATTGTACTTTTGAGCACAACTTAATAATACACTTTTCACATCATTCTCTCAGTCTCTTGTTTCTAACAAAAGGAATGGATATTGAGTACAGCAGTATTCTCGGCTTAGTGAAAAACATTGATCTTTCAGCCAATAAATTGTCGGGAGGAATACCAATGGAAATCACAGACTTGTCTGGTTTGGTTTATTTGAACTTGTCCAAGAATGATATAACTGGTCACATCCCTCAAAGTATTGGCAATATGGAGTCATTGGAATCCATTGATTTCTCTGGCAACCAACTCACAGGGGATATCCCTCAGAGTATTACAAACTTGAGCTTTCTCAACAAGCTCGACTTGTCCTACAATCACTTGGAGGGTCAAATCCCAACAGGCACTCAATTGCAAACCTTTGAAGCATCCAGTTTTGTCGGCAACAATCTCTGTGGTCCACCATTGCAGCTCAGCTGTACAGTTCCTGATGATGATGCAAATGACAGTAATGAGAAAGAGAGAAAGAAGCACAATGGAGTGAATTGGTTCTTTGTGTTTATGGCTTTTGGATTTATTGTGGGATTCTGGGGATTTGTTGGTCCATTGTTCATATTCAAATCATGGAGGTATGCCTATTTCCGTTTTCTTGATGACATGGGCTACAAACTTCAATCATGTTTGGGAATTTTAAGTTTGTAATTAGTTTCTTTTGTGATGTATTCTTGTTTTATGTGTGCTGTAAGAAATAAAAATCCATATGTACTTGTCCCGCTTGTTTAAAAGTCTATTCAATAAAAATCAATGTTTCTCTTCTTTTTCTTCTAATTGATGCTTATTAGTGCCGCGTGAAGCTATGATATAGCAGAGAAAAAACAGAGAAAAAAGTATCAGAGTTTGAAGCTGTCCTCAAGAATAATCCTAATTAGTATTTATTATGTAGTCTACAACATTATTTACTCAATGAATATTATTAGATTATTATAGATGTTATGATTTAATTTTAGTAAGACTTTACCTATGGTATATATTTTTTTCATTTCTTTAGGATATTATCTCAAGGAACTGCGGAATCACGGGTAGGTGGAAAAATATAGATGTCACTGTTAAACATTCATGTAATTCGTTGTGTCGAACAATGTATCATTTTTCATGTTTATATAATGTGAATTTGAAATTTACCAAAATGAGGAAGAATGATGAATATCATGAAGATGCTGAGTTGCATCAATTATGGTTAGTTCACTGGTTCTTCCATAATATAAGTTTACAACATCACACGCTTTGGCTTTGAAATTCTTGATTTTAATCATCAATTCACATGGAATAAGGACTTGTAATAAAATAATCCAAAAGAAAGAAGAAAGAAAGCAACATAGAATAATTAATAGAAAAAGAAAACGAGCGAAGACCAAGACTTTAAAGTTATAATACAGGAAGAGTTATATAGTAGACATATAATACATGTGTAGATAACACGTCGACTTTTTCTGATGAGGTAACTAATTTTCTTTTCTTTTTTA
>NC_029790.2:134568100-134594729 GCF_000816755.2 Arachis ipaensis | reverse complement strand
GTTATATACTTTTAAATAAAGAATATTTTTTTTAAATTAGAATTTAAAAATAATCTCTAAATGAGTATGAAAAAATTATGTCATTTAAACTATAGTTCGTTGGCAAAATAAAAAATATTTCACAACCAATAACATTGACACATAAATTTTATTTCAAAAATGTTGGTAATAATAATCAAGGCTTCATTAGATATATACTTACGAAATATAGACATTTTACTGAATAAAATGTGTCCACGTGTTACATATTTTGGACACGCCGTGTCTTAATAAAAATCAAATTTTCATTAGATATATTTGGACACAGTTAAATACTATTACGTATTAGTATGTTTAATTTTATTTTTAACATATATTTTTTAAATAAGTTTAAAAATAATATATATTTTTATTTATTAAAACAAAAATATTTGACGCGCACGCGTGGAAGGCTGATTTTGCAAGTGACGCGGACGCGTCAGGGATGTGTTCGAATGGGCGTGTTTGTGCCTAAGGCATGCCTCCAGCCATGCTCCCGCGCAACTCTCTGTTTCTTTCCTTCTTTGTTTCGAATACGAGTTAACCACGAAAAATGCCCCCGAATTATTCAAACGCTGACAAAAATACACTCGAATTTTACTATCGACAAAAATATTTTCAAATAATTCAAAAACACAACAAAAATACCCAACAGTAAATATATATTTTCAAAAAGTACCTTAGAGATTGAATTTTAATGCAATTTTTTACAAGTATAATTATAAAAAAAAGATATTATTATGTTTAAAATTTGGTGATTTTTTGTTAAGTATATATATTTTAATAATATTTTTATTAACAACCAATAATATTTTTAAAAAATCACAAAACAATATATACTTAACAAAAAATCATCAAATTTTAACATTAATAATCTTACTTTTTTAATTATACTTACAAAAAATCGCATCAAAGTTCAATCTCTAATGTATTTTTTGAAAAATACATATTTAATGTTAGTTTTGTTTTGCAAGATTATCTAACATTAAATATGTATTTTCAAAAAATACCTTAAAGATTGAATTTTGATACAAATTTTTACAAACATAATTTTAAAAAAATGAGATATTATTACTCTTAAAATTTGGTGATTTTTTGTTAAGTATATTTGTTTTTTGTAATTTTTTTGTTAATAACTAAAAATACTATTTTTTTGTTAACAACTAATAATACTTTTAAAAAATCACAAAAAAATATATACTTAAAAAAATTACCAAATTTTAAAAATAATAATATCTCATTTTTTTAATTATACCTGCAAAAAATCACATCAAAATTCAATCTCAAATATTTTTTAAAAATATATATTTACTAGTGGACATTTTTGTCGCATTTTTAAATTATTTAAAGGCATTTTTGTCGATAGTAAAATTCGGATATTTTATTATTTTTTATCATATAAAAAATTAAATTAAATAAATAGTAAAATATAAAATAATATTAAATTAAATAAATAAAAGCTATCTAATTTTTTATATTTGAACCTAAAGATAGAGAGAGTGTTGTTTATTGAACTTATTAGATACTTTAAGTCATAATAAAGTATTTAAGTCAATTGAACTATTTTTTATCTTTTGAAAAAGTACTACTAAGTTTTTTATAAAAAGTTTGGGGGGGCCATGGCCACCCCTTGTCTGAACTAAGCTCCACCACTGGTGCCGCGTGAAGCTATGATATAGCAGAGAAAAAACAGAGAAGAAAGTATCAGAGTTTGAAGCTGTCCTCAAGAATAATCCTAATTAGTATTTATTATGTAGTCTACAACATTATTTACTCAATGAATATTATTAGATTATTATAGATGTTATGATTTAATTTTAGTAAGACTTTACCTATGGTATATATTTTTTCATTTCTTTAGGATATTATCTCAAGGAACTGTGGAAATCACGGGTAGGTAGAAAGATATAGATGTCACTTTTAAACATTCATATCATTCGTTGTGTCGAACAATATAATATATCATTTTCCCATAATGAGGAAGAATGATGATCAATATAATTAATGAAGATGCTGAGTTGCATGTTGCATAACAGAGAACGTATTGGGACATGGTTAGTTCACTGGTTCTTCCATAATTTAAGTTTACAACATCACACGGTTTGGCTTTGGAATTCTTGATTTTGATCGTCAATTCACATGGAATATGGACTTGTAATAAAATAATCTAAAAGAAAGGAGAAATATAGGTTAATTGATAGAAAAAGGAAAAGAAAGCGAGCGATGATCAAGACTTTTAAAGTTATAATATATGGTGGCCACTCTGATAAAGTTTTCATTTCAACTTTTTTTAAAGATGTTTTTTATTTTGTGGTTGTTATTGATTTAAAAGTGTGTCCCTAAAAGTGTTGCTTAAAGAGAAAGTGTTATCCTTTATCGTTAACTTGGCTCTGATACCAAATTTTTCGACTTTATTTTTAATTTCTTTTTCGAAATTTTTATTAACTCTTCAAATTTTACTTCGAATAAATGTATAGATTCAATTGGTGGTGCTTTATTTAAAGGATTTTGATAAATAATTTGCAAGTTCTAAAGTATTGACCATTTCTACTATTTCTCTTGTATTTGTTATATGATTATTTATTACTAGTCCTTCATGTATATTCATAATTCTGATTTTATCTTTATAATTTTTCAATCTTGTTTTAGTTTATAATATTCTTTTTTGCATGGATTATTGTATATAAAATCTTTTATCTGTTTGTCTTTTTCTTTAATATAATTTCTCAAATCCTCAAAGACTTCTTTTACTTCTACACTTTCTGTTGTTTCTAAATATCTTTTTAATTTTTCGACTTCATTCTCTATTTTTTCTTTCAACATCTTTAATTCTTTTAAGTCATAATATGGTTTTCCAAGCATTTATAAAGTTTTTAAGTTTAATTCCAACTTATTTATATTTATTCTTATTTCTATCTTTTTTATTAAAAGGTCATCAATTTCGATCTGAAGATTATTTAATTCCCTTTTATACTCCTTTATTTTTCTTTTTAATTTTCCGCCCTTTTTCTTTTTATTTTATTTTCTGGTTTTTCAACCTTCTTATGCTTCATTATTTTAGAATTTCCGCAAACTCTATCATCGATTCATCACTATTTTCTAGAGATTCTATTAATTTTTCTAGCTCTTCAACTTCTCTTTTCAACTTATCATAGATTACCTTTAGAGCTTCAAATGCTCTTTGATTTATTTCAGAGAACTGTAAATAATTCAAACGATTTTCTCTTTCAAAGAGCTCTTGTTTCTTGTTTTGATAAGTTACATATATTTCTTCTTTATTTATTGTCATAATTTAGTGTTTAGCGTTTCATTTAATTTTTCGACCTTTTTTGTTAATTCTTTTATTTCAGAATTTTCTTCTTTAATTTTTAACTTAGATAAACTTAAAGGGCTATTAATTTTAGATTCTCTTATTTGAAAATTTGATGAAACTAATTTTCCTGATGGTTCTTTTAATAATAGAACTGGGTTTTCAATAGCTCTATATTTTGGTATTTCTGTTTTTACAATTTTCTAAAATAATTCATCGACATAAATTCTTTCTCTGTTTTTAAATATTATACTATGATGGCTATTTGTTAAAGCATAATTTATTGCATATGTAATTGAAAATGGTTCATCATCTTGTTCCATTAGATTCTTTCTGTGGAATTTATAAGCCAAACTTATAGATCTTCCAAGATTTTCAGTTGATAAAGGTATAGCATATCCAAGATGGCATTGAATTTAACATTTACGTTTGCCAAGTTTCCATGAACAATTCCAATTATTTGATCTATTGGGTCATCAGTAATTCTTTTGTCACAGATTGCTAAGCTTATTGGTGAATTAATTCCTTTCATATATGTAGATTTGATTAAGACTTGTATAGTACTAATATGAATCCACCCAATTTTAGATCTTTTTTGTTGATCCTTAATTTTCTCAATCTGTTTACTCAATTCTTCATCATTTATCAAAGCTATTTCAAGTTCTCCATTGGCAAATTTTATCTTTATAGGGGCTTCAAGTTGAATTTTTTCATAGTATATAATATTTTTTCTATTAAAAACTTCTTTTAAAAGATTTTGTTTATTAAAATTTTCATTCGATTTGAGATTAAGTTCTGTTTTTAGAACAGCCTGTTTTTCATTATCTAATAAAGCAGTTAATCTATAATAATCAGATTCTTCTGTTAATTCTAAACTTTCTAAATAATTCATAATTTAAAGACTAGGATGAAGATGTACCTTTCTGGAGAAAAACTTCCTTTATTTAGTATATTTTACATAAGGTGTTTGTATCTCCAGAGGGGAGTTTAGAACTATTTTTCCCTAAAGGAATTCTTCCTCAGACTATAGAATCGCCTTGGCAGCTTCCTCCTTGCTCTCCTAGCATATGAGTACTCTTAGCCTTCTGCTTTCTATTGTCTGATGCTTTTACAATTTCCTAAGCAACCTATTTATAATAGTTGGGTTTGATGGATAATTTTCATCCTTACCCTTCTTATGATGTCATTGCTTACGTCATTGTTTGTTCTCTTGCACCAGCTACATTGTTGGTGCTCTATGACCTAAGTGCTTACGTCACTATGCAATAATGTTAAGAGATGCTTCAGATGCACTGTCCTCCTCTTTTATCATGTGACCCTCAGATGTAGAGATTTGATCTACAGACCCTTTTCTTTTCCTTGATTTCAGCCCTTGTAGGAATGTTTCTTATTATCCCTGTTCTCTGGGTTTGAATTGGAGCTTTATCTGCTCTTTTTAGGGTTTGCTCTGGATGGAGAGCTTCATATTCCCTGAAGGATTTCTTTGCCTCTTCTAGTGTTAGAAACCCTCCTTTATGAATTATTCTTGACTGGTGTGTGAATGGTGCTGCTTTTTCCCAGGCATCATATACTCCTTTCATGGGGCCATTATAAATTACATAATATTTTTTATCTTGGGTGGATTTTTTAATGATTTCAGCAATTGTTTTATTTTCTGAAATTTTTTCTTCACCTGATTTGTCCACCATGCTTAGCTGGCTGAACTCTGATAGTTTTGCTTGTTGTGTTGATTTCATTGCTTCAATGGCCTTCTTGAGAGACTGGATCTGTGTCCTTATTTGCTGACAATGCTTGCATTTTTTGAGTTCTTGCTCATATTTTTGAATTTCTTGATCTAATGCATTGAAGACGAACTCCATTCTCTTGTTAATGTATCTGCAATAACATTTTTGTCACCCTTAATATATTCAATTTTTATTGGATATTGTAACAAAAATAATTGCCATCTTACCAATCATCCATGATTATAATCAACTTTTAAATTATACCGTATGAAATCTGTTAGGTAACTTGAATCTATCTTTAATGTAAATTCTCTGGGTAGTAAATCAATTTTCCATTTCTTAAGAGATTTAATTGCTGCTAGAGTTTCCTTTTCATGAGTGGTATATCTCTATTCTGTTGGAGTAAAAGTCCCTGAAATATACCTGCAAAGTAATTTCTTTGGGGAATATTTAGAATCTAGTGATTCTTTTTCTTGTTCCAAACTTTTTATAGCTTTCTTAGCTTTTAGACATCCTGACCAGGTTATGTCTGAAGCATCTGTTTCTACTATTAAGTAGTCATTTTCTTCTGGAATATAAAGTTCTGGAAGTTTTTCACATAATTCTTTAATCCTTTGAATTTGCATACTGTCTTTTTCTTCCCATTTCCATTCTTTTTTAGTACTTATTTTTGGAAATAAGCTTTTAGTGTATTCTGTTATATTCTTTAAAAATCGTTGATCAGAAATATAATTTATACACCCTAAAAATCTTTGTAATTGTTTTCTATCTTCTATTTTATTAGGAAATAAATTTACCTTTTCTAGGACATTTGGCTGAAGTTTTAGCTTTCCTTGAGTGGATAGAATTAATCCAAGAAACTCTATTTCTTGTTTTGCTATTCTTGCCTTCTTTTTGCTAAGAATTAATCCTTTTTCTTTACATCTTTCTAAAACTATTAATAATTTTTGAAGATGATCTTCTTTATCCTGTTTTGTAAAAATTAGTATATCATCAATGTACACTAAAACAAATTCATTTAACTGTTTTAGATTTTCTTCCATAAATCTTCGATAAATACCTGGGGCTTGTTTTAATCCGAATGACAATACATTCCATTCATAGAGCAACACACTTGTTGATTCTTTTATTGGACAAGTAACTAGCAAAGCATTGTGTTGCTCCAGAATCTATGAAAGCATTTATAAACTTTTCTGTTATTTTTATAGTAATAAATGTGGCATTATTACTCAGTCTCTGAGTCCGTTTCCGAGACATATTCAAAAATATAGTCTAAGTTATCATCAGATTCCTCTAATGGTTCCATGAAACAAGACTTAGCAATTTCTATTTGTTTAGTAAGATCCTTTTTATCCTTCTTTTTCGGGCATTCATTTGTATAGTGTCCTTCTTCTTGGCAATACCAACACTTACAATTTTCTTTTTTATTCGGGCATAGTCATTTCTTTGTTTTTTATTTTTATCGTTATTTCTTTTTCTAAAATATCTCTTTTTTCTCCAGTTTGGATAGTATTTTCTTTTTCTAAATTGATATTTTCTTTTTCTTTGAAAATTTTTATTAAGACCATATTTTTGGGGTATTTCTTCATTATCCTGACAACAAATTCTAATTATATTCGCAAATCTTTTTTGAGTTGCTTCTTGCATACAACGTTCTTTTATTTCCTCTCTTATTGCAGAGGTTGCTCCACCAAAATTATTTTCAATTGTCCCTCTATTTATTTCTCTTATAAATCTTCCCATTATAAATTCATTAGCAGGATATGGTAGTTTTGTTATATACATATTAAGATAATGATTTTTATCTTCTTCTTTTAATTTGTAATAATGTATTCTATATTCGCATATATAAGATTCCACATTACATAGATCATATATCTGAATATTAGCTAAATGATTTTTTGCTTCTTGATATTCTTTATTATAGACTTCTTGTCTATGATCTATAATATTTTTTCCAAAAAATTCTTTATATAGAATCATCATTATATATAATATCTTATCATAAGCTGTTGTTTTTGTTGCTAAATCTTCTATTATTTGGTTTTCTATTGATGTTATATAATCTCTTATAGTTCCTTTAGTATGAAACCCTATGTAATTCCAAATATCTCTTCCAGACAGTTCACTAAGCTTTGGATTAGTAAAAGCTTCTAATAAAAAGGAATTCAACTAATTTTTGAAAATTTCTTTTTCATTCTTTTTACAGTCTAAGTCAAGCATTCTTTCTCCTTCCGTTTCCTGGATTTTAGGAACGTATTTTGATGGTATTTTTGTATATTTTGAATCTTTATTTATAAACCCTTTTTTAAAAGCATAATTATCAAAACCTGTTTCCCATTTAAATTGAGATTGATTATCCTTAGATGTTCCAGCTTCATTTTTTACTTGTATTGGAATTGCTGGTTCTTCGTCACTTGAATAGTCTAGAATGTGTTCTTCATTTTCTATATTTTCAGAATTTACTAATTCTTCTTCTATTTGAAAACCATGTTCCATAATATTATTTTCTTGAGCCATTTTTAATTGGATCATCGTCCGGTCTGGAATCATCAATAAAAACAACAAAGTCTCGAGCTCCGCCCATAGAGGCAGTGGGAGCGGGGCCCCAAACATCAGAGTGAATGAGATCAAAAGGAGAGCAAGCAAGAGATGAATTATTGTGAAAAGATAAAGCAGGTTGTTTGGCAGTTTGGCAAGAAATGCAGTCAAAAGATTCATTCGGAACCTGACCTAAAAACACCCTGAGATACAAGAGGACGCAGTTTTCCTAAGGAGGTGGATGGCGACGGTTCTGGTTGCGTTGGAATCACGGCGACAAGAAGAAGAAGATGGTTATGGGGGTGACGAACCAAAGCGTCAAAAAGAGAACGAAAAAGGAGGCCAAAGAACACTGCCGACAAGGAAAAACAAAGGGGCTATGAACTAATATTCATCGGAAAAAAAAAAGACCTAAGCTCTTGATACCATTGCTTTTCTACTATTCTTCATCAACATGAACCTAAGACATTCAGAGAAGCCTCCTCAAACCCAAATTGGCAACAAGCAATGCAAGAAGAATTACAGGCACTTGAAAAAGCACACACTTGGGATCTGGTTGATCCTCCTTCTGATCAGGAAGTTGTGGGCAGTAGATGGGTATACAAGATCAAGACTCGCTCTGATGGCTCTATTGACCATTATAAGGCCCGCTTGGTTGCTCAAGGTTGTACGCAAGAGTATGGTATTGATTATGAAGAGACTTTTGCCCCTGTCGCTCGCCTTACGTGGAGTTGTTCTTCTACTTTTGTATGTTGATGACATGATAATCACTGGGGATGATGTTGATGGTATCTCTGCTCTCAAGACCTCACTTCACCGTACAGCCAGTTCTTGTCAGCTCCTCGTACTACTCACTATGCGGCAGTTCTTCGCATTCTTCGGTATGTCAAAGGCACTCTATTTCATGGCCTTCATTTTTCTGCCCATTCCTCTTTGACCCTTCAGGCATACTCTGATGCTGATTGGGCTGGTGATCCCACTGATCGTCGTTCTACTACTGGTTATTGTTTGTTTCTTGGCGACGCTCTCATCTCTTGGCGTGCTAAGAAGCAAACATTCACTGCTCGCTCAAGCACAGAAGCTGAGTACCGTGCCCTCGCTGACACCACTGCTGAGGTTATCTCGGTTCGCTGGCTTCTCGAAGATCTGGGTGCTCCTCAGTCGTCTCTTACTGATGTTTTTTGTGATAACCGCAGTGCTATTCAGATTGCACATAATGATGTGTTTCATGAACGCACCAAACACATTGAGATTGATTGTCACTTTGTTCGACAACGTATCCTTATTGATGCTGTTCGTCTCATTGCCGTTGGGACACTGGATCAGACTGCTGATATCTTCACGAAAGCTCATCACCCGACTCGCTTTCGGACTTTGTTATCCAAACTCAAGTTGGTATCCTTAGCTCCCACTTGAGTTTGAGGGGGGATGTTAGAGAATCATTAGCATCAATTAGGATCAATTAGTATCGTCTATATTTCTGTAGTATATCTGTATATTAATTATAGGATTCTATGCCTTTATTACTCTGATTCATTTAGCAGCTATAAATACCTCTTGTATATTGTACTTTCCATCACAACTCAATAATACACTTTTCATATTATTCTCTCAGTCTCTTGTTTCTAACATGTTTAAAAAGCATTGTAACTTCTTCTAATTTTTCTTCAATATTCATAATTTCAATGGTGGTTTTACTTTTAAGTCTGTTATGTTGATTATATTTTGAAATTTTTCTTCTTTGGGATTCTCTTTTTCCTTATTTCTTTGAAATTTTATGGATACTAATATTTCTTCAAGCATATCTACTATAGAATTTAATTGTGGGTTAAAAGTATGATAAAGATGTGGGGAATCATTTCCATGGTAGCATTTTTTAGCAATTCCGTGTGAAAAATAAGTTTTTTCAGGTTTTTGAAGTCCTTTAATAAAACTTATAGTAAAATAAAGATTTTGAGAAAAATCATTTTGTATTGATTTCAGGAATTCGGTGTCATTACAATTAACATTAGTTAAAATCATTAGTTTTTGATTTATTAATTTTGATAATTTAATAATTTCTTCTCTTAAATCTTTTAATTTACTTTTTTCCATTAGGTAACGCTTTTTCTTATAAAAGACTACGGTTTTAAGTGTTTTGTAGTGAAAAGTGTGATTTTAGAATGTATGATTTAGGTTTTGCCACGTAGGCGTCTTTAAAAAAAGTTGTTTTTGTGATGTTTATGTGAGTGGTGCCTATAATATATAGTAGACATATAGTACATGTGTAGATAACTCGTCGAGTTTTTCTGATCAGGTAACTAATTTAATTTTCTTTTCTTAGTTATATATTTTGAAATAAAAGAATATTTCGAAAATGTTGGGTCAGCCACCAGCCACCAGAATCGTGTATATATATACGTATATATTATGTATATATATCAAATGATGCCGTGATTATTATTAATATCAACGTTTTCGAAATAAAATTTGAGTTTGAGGTGGCTATAGATGGTTAGAGCCTTAGAGGTTAACTTTCCAATTCAAAAGTGACATTTGGCCCAGGTAAAATTGTAAGTACCTTTAACCTAATTTTCTAAACACTTATTATGATTAATCCACGTTGGTAATTTTTAATTTTTAAGGGTAATTATTAAAATAGTTTTTTATTATAAATTCAAGAACATAAATAATATAAAAGTAACGTTGACTCAAAATATTAATTAATATTAATAAAAAATATTGACCCTCTAAAAAATATTAATTAGAAGGAAGAGTAGAACAATACTTCTCCAAATTAATAATTTGTATGTATAAGTCTTTAATTTTTTAGTTTGTCCCTTTTTAATTTTTAATTTTTCTCTTTTTTTAACTTATATTTTTCATATTCCCCCCAAAAAATTTCTAACTCCGTCGCTGGACCACCTACCATTTCTCATATATATAATATTACCAATTTAAACAACATTACATGTATAAAATCCTAAGTTAAAATTTGAATGTTACTAATAATAAATAATTAAATATGTAATCTCATCATATGATTAAACTGTGATATTATTAATTATTAAGAGATGTTAAATTTATGAATCTGGCTGGTATGGTGAAATAGCGGCCTCCTTTAATTAAGTATAAAAGTGCAGTCAATGCATTAAAAGTTACATTGAATAACGTTTTTCATGCACAAGAATCTCCATCTTTCAATCTATGAACCCAAAGGTACGTAGCATGCATGAACGGTGACCGTTTAATTTGGGTGAGGACCGTACCAACCATAAAGTGATAGCACTAACCCACATACATTAATTTAATTAGTAGTGGAGCATTTTCAAATTAAAATGCGCCAACCTAGAGAGATTATAAAGGAGTTGGAGGTGAAAAGTGAAAACATGCACATGCAAACATGTCTCCAAACACTTACACTCCCATCATTATTGTGTTTATCTTTGTTCACCTTTATTGTCTTACACTGCTAACGTCTTCTCAGTATGATTCTATTGAGTGTATTCCAAGTGAGCGCGAAGCACTTCTGAGGTTCAAGCATCATCTCATTGAGCCTTTAAACAGGCTCTCTTCTTGGAATGTCTCCAATCCCAATTGCTGTCAATGGGATTATGTTGTTTGCAGTAATGTAACTTCCCACGTCTTTCAGCTTCACCTCAACACTTCAAGAGATGCTTTCTACTATCACGGTTACTTAAACTCTGTCGCTTTTGGGAGGTCCATGTTTAGTGGAGAGATAAATGATTCTGTGGTTGAATTGAAGCATCTGAATTACTTGAACTTGAGCGGCAACGATTTTGGAGGTATGCAAATTCCTAAGTGGATCTTTCAGTTGAATAAACTTGTTTCTCTTAGCATTTCTGGTGCTCCCAAGTGGATCTTTCAGTTGAATAACTCTTGTTTCTCTTGCATGTGGTTCATATTATTATGACAGTATTATTGGAGGTCCATCAATTCCCGATGGAATTCAAAACCTTACTTTGCTTGAAAATCTTGATTTGTCATCCAACTCATTCTCATCCCATATACCAGATTGGTTATACGGTCTTCATCATCTCAAATTTTTGAACTTAGGATATAACCATCTGACTGGGACTATTTCTAATGCTACGGGGAATTTGACTTTTGTTTTTCTTGACTTGTCATTCAATCAGTTTGAAGGAGCAATTCCAATCTCTTTGGGAAATTTGACTTCTTTGATAGTCTTGATATCTCACATAATCAGTTTGAAGGAGGGATTCCAACCTCTTTTAGAAAGTTCTGCAATTTGAGGCACATCTCTTTCTCAAATCTCAAATGCAATTAACAATTGCATCAAATCTTAGAAATTCTCATCCCATGTGTTTCTCAAATCACAGGTCACCTCACAAATCAACTTGAAATGTTCAAAAATCTTGAATCACTTTCTCTCTTTAACAACTTGATTACTGGAGAAATTCCTCAATCATTAGCAAAGCTTCAGTCATTAAGGTATATGACTTTGACCAAAAATCAACTCAGTGGAAATCCATTTAAAACTCTGGGACTATTCCCCAAGTTGTTATCTCTTTCTATAGATGACAACTTATTTCAAGGAATCGTCCAAGAAGATGATCTTGTGAATTTCACTGCATTACGGGTGCTTCAAGTATCAGGCAACAATTTCACTTTAAAAGTGCACCCCAGTTGGCAACAAAAATTTCAACTCATTGTATTGCGAATGAACTCATGGAAGTTAGGTCCAAGCTTTCCATCATGGATTCAGTAGCAAAAGGATCTTCAACATCTGGATATGTCTGACGTAGGGATTTCTGATTCCATTCCCACTTGGTTTTGGAAAACAGGTCCTTATTTTTCTTTGAACTTGTCTCACAATCATATTCATGGAAGGCTTCCAAATGAATTAAGGATTCCAATATTCCTTGGAACAATTGTTGATCTTAGCTCAAACCATCTCCAAGGAAATTTACCTTTTGTGGGTGCTGAAGTGATTTGGCTAGATCTTTCACATAATTCATTTTCTGGATCAATAACAGATTTTCTTTGCAAAGAATCTGCCCATCTGAAAGAGTTACAAATTCTCAATCTTGCATCAAACAATTTATCAGAAAAAATTCCCAACTGTTGGAGAATGTGGCCAGAGCTAGTGGAAGTCAACTTAGGCAACAAGCTATGTGGTCCACCATTGCTGCTCAACTGTACCATGGAGGGGGAAGTTCCTGATGAGAATGAAAAAGAGAGAAAGAATGATGGAGTGAAGTGGGTGTTTGTGAGTGTGGCTTTTGGATTTATAGTGGGATTTTGGGGATTTGTTGGTCCATTGTTCATATACAAATCATGGAGGTATGCATATTACCGTTTCCTTGATGACATGTGCTACAAACTTCAATCATGTATGTGACTTTATGTTTCTAATGTTTTAATTTTCTGGTTTTTCATTTGTGTGTATGTCATGAGTTTGTAATGTTTTCTTTTTTTTCCCTTTTCTTGTAATAGTGGAAATAAAAATGAATATGCACTTGTCCTGCTTGGCTTGTTAAAACGTAATCCAGTTAGTATTGTTGTCGCTATAATAATAACAATGTGACTATGTGAGTTAGATTTTGTCATTGGCTTTGAGACATTTTGCAGTGCTTAGCAATGCTTACGGATAGTAAAGAACTAATCTCTGGTGGACCTGAGCTTCATTTAAAAGTTTGTCGAAATGGATTTTAAATTTCTGATATTTATTTAAACGGACGAGTGAATTGATCACTTGACCAATCGAAGTTTAATTATGTAATTATGTAATTTTTTGTTAATTTAGCTATTAAAAAAAACAGAGATTAATTGGGTCTATCCACCAAAAAATAAGACAAATTAAAAATTCTAATCTATCTAATCATAATTAGTGAGAAATTTTTGTAACATATATTATCATACGTATTTTTTTATATATAAAACCATATTTTTTATTTATTTATTTATGAAAAAATATATGAAACAACTCCGAACCAGTTAAAAATTAAACAACTCAATTATTTATAATTATCTTATTTAATTTTATTCATTTATAATTTAAAATATTTGTTATTAATGGATTTTAACGCCAAAATCAGGTTTGAAGGGATACGTTCCTTCACTCTCGACGGAAATCACAGGATACCTTCCTAGTCTTCACTCACTCTCCCTCTCGTCAACCCTCGATGAATCCTTTGCTCTCTTCCAAACAGTAAGCACCAACCTTCTTTATCTAAGGCATTCTCACAGCGCCCTCTTGCTGTTACCCTCGATCGTTAACGTCATTAGCGGTGCTACGATTGATCGTGGTGCAATCGAAAACGGTGCAATAATTCACTCTTCTTCTATTTCGTTTTTTTTTTTCATGCAAGTGAATTGTATTTGGTTAGTTTTGTGTGAATTTTTTTTTTATATACTAAGTAGATATTTTTTTTCTCCATTTGATTGGATGTTTCTGTAATGGTATTGTTGTTATTTGAGTGTCTAATGATGAGGTTTTTCTGTAACTCTTATTAGGATTTGGAGAATTTTTTTATTAGTTTTGGATGTTTTTTTTCTTATGTTTTATATGTTTTTTTTCTTAAAATTTGGATGATTCTTTTTTATTAGTTTTGAATGTTTCTTTTTCTTATGTTTTGTATGCTTTTTTCTTAAGATTTAGATGATTCTTTATCTTATATTTTGGTATTTAAGTATTGGTTAATATTAATAAAAAAATTATTCTTCTAATATTTTTTTAAATATAATTATTTATATTTTTTTCTATTAATTTAAATTAAAAAAAAGTATCATAGCATATAAGAAACTCAATACCACATGGAACCACAGCACCTAATAACAGTGCTTACAAGTGCGGACAATGTAATTGTAACCTGAGCAAATGAATCCTAGAAGCAAAAGTTATTGGTTTATTATTACAGCTAGTGTTAGAATTGCCACCTGACAGAGTTAGTTAGAAAACGGTTAACTTAGTTAGTGTTATTAGCTAAGTATATCAAGTTTGTAATCACTGCTGCTCATATATATGTTACCAAGGTTTAGGGAAAAAAAAGAAAGTATTTAAAAAATATTATATTTTATTTCTTCATTTTATGATTATAAGATTCTTATCAATATATAAAACAAAAGTACACTAATTATAAAATAATATCCTAATAAATTATATTGATTTTTTTTATAGCCGGAATCAGTTCAAGTGAGAGAAGATCTGACGCTTCCAATAACTCCGGTTAGAATTGATGATACTAGCATTAAGCGTTTACACAGGAAGAGGTTTCTTTGGTAAAAGTAACTTGGAGTCGGGCTGGTTGAAGAACATACCTGGGAGCTTAAGTCAGAGATGTGGAAGGACTACCCACACCTCTTTTCAGGTAACTCACTCTGAATTTTGAGGACAAAATTCCTAATTAGGTGGGTAGGATGTAAACCCGGCTAAAATCGATAAATAATTAGTTAATAAATTAAATTTTAATTAAAAAAATTAAAAATACAAAACTAATATCAAAATAGGATAGAGCTCGTCAAAACGAGAATTTTGATACCAATTTCAAAAATTTAGCCCAAAATTGGACCGAATAGACCGAACCGATTGAACCAGAGCCCAAATTGGGCCCGTGAGTCTAACCGGACCCATAATTTAAAAGAAACAGAAGCTTCTTCTTCCTCATTTCATACCCAACGAAGCCAACAGATTTGGGGAGGAAGAAGAACTCCCAAACCCTCATCAATCCTTGATCTACCATAACTTCCTCGTTTGAGCTCCGATCGCCGCACCGTTCGCGGCCACGCGTTCAGCGCGTCGAACTCTACATTTCTGTTGGATCAATTTATCGGTAAGCTCGATTTTCGTTTCAGAATTTATACCCCCTTTCTTATGGTGAAATGGAACCTTTGTGATATAATCTTGCCCAATTTGGTGTTTTAGGTTCGATTTAGCTTCCGAAGCATATTGGACTTGGGTCACTATGCGTGTGGGTACGGTAAGAGTAACCTAAACCCTAATCAATTTTTATTTTTGTATGAAGAAGCTGAATTTGGAGTATATATGTGAATTAGGTGGGAATTGAGTTCATATATATGCATTGAGATTGAAAAGTGAGCATTTGGAGGCTTATTGGTGAGTAAAGCTCGGTTTGTGGCTGGTTTCTTTGAGCTTGGAGGGCTGTGTTCTAACTTGTGAGGCTGCCTTGGGTTGAATAAAGTGATCAGTCAAGATATGGATTAGATTTCGCGCGTTTAACATATAAGGTTTTGTGAAAACTGAGGTTAGAGCATTATAGGATAAGTTGAAATGGTTGCATGTTCTAAATTACTGGGCTTATGATGTTAATGGATAGGTGGATGTTGAAATTATGTTGAGAAATATGGTTAGTTGATGGTGCTTCTTGAGATTTGGTTGTTGATTGAATGTGTTTATATATGTATATTAGTATGACAATGATGGATGAAGGAATCATGATTATGGCAAAGTAACAACATGGTTGTGGTTGAATGGATGTGCTATGGTTAAGGGCTATTTATATTGATGATTGTGGTATATTAGGTTGGCTGGAAATGAGTTTTGGGAGGGATATGTGGTTTTGGCAAAAATAAGGTTTTGTGGTGTTTTTGGTAAAAAGTGAATTTTAATGAACTTTGGAAGTCCATAACTTGCTCCTCAAATTTTGAATGCAAATGAGATTTATTTTAAATTAAAGGGTGTTTGATAAGCTTGAATCGATATAAAATTTGCGAAAAATCGAATTTTGTAGAGGAAGTTATGGATGCCGAAAATATGGTGCGAAAAACTGAAATTTTAAATGTTGCAGCAGAATTAAATTTTCTGTTGTGTGCCCACGCACCCAACAAAGGCAAAATTCAACTTGTGCGTATGCACGCCTCTGTGCGCATGCACACCTAGCATTTTTCATAAAGTGTGCGTACGCATACTTCTATGCGCACACACACGCTAGGATGAGCCTTCTGTTGGTGGCGCTAGCACAACTATAAGGCACATGCACACTAAGGGATGTGGGCGCACGCACGTATTCGTGCGTACGCACACGTGCTGCTTTATTGTTAAGCTGTGCGCACGCACAGGTGTGTGCCTACGCACACGCCCTATTTTCCAGCACATTTATATTTCTATTTTAAACATGATTTTAAACCCTAAACTCCCTATTTCTGCCCTGTTAATCCTAGATCCTACTAGTAAGTTTAGTAAATAGCAGAAGTTAGGAGTTTGAGGTAACTTGGGAGTGAAGAAAAAAGATAAATATGAAGAGAAGTGTGAAGGGAAAGATGTTAATGAATGAAGTTAATATGCAATGACTCTGATGAATGATTAAATGATGATTATGATTATAAAATGGCTTATGAATAATGATATCTGAGATACGAGTTTCTCTGGGTAAGAACCGTGGCTTGCCACTACGTGTTCTAGGTAGAATCTCGATACTCTGTTGACCCTACGTCGTAAGGGTGACCGGGCACGTATAAATTCCCAGGTATGGATAGCCCCAGTGAGTGATTTGAATGATATATGAATGTGAAATCTATGCATAGACTCATGGGATGCGCGACGAGGGACAATCTAAGGTTTTCGGACTTGTCGGGTTGGCTGGATAACCGACAGATGAGCCTCATCAGTCATAGGACAGGCATACATCATATGCATTTGTTTGTTTTGATTGCTATACATTTCCTAGGTTTGCTTAATTGAATATATACCTCTTGCTACCTGTTATACTTGCTACTTGCACTATCTGCTTATTACCTGTGCGTGAACTTGTTTGGTTGCTTGTCTCTGCTGAATTTTGGATGACGGAGGGACGGAGGAAAGGGCAAAATGGTTTGGAGTTATGTTATGTTTAAAAAGTGAGTAAGTTCAGGAATATTTAGGTTACCTACCTCTATTTATGGCTTCTGTTATAGAAATTAGGTTTGATAACTGAATGACGGAGTTCTAGGATTGCATCTGGCATTCCCAGGACCTTATTTATTATACGCGTGGCACCTTTACCATGCTGAGAACCTCTGGTTCTCATCCCATACTGTGTTGTTGTTTTTCAGATGCAAGTCGAGAGGCTCCTCGCTAGGCGTCTGGATATTTGAAGCGAAGTATTTCCCGGGTGCATATTTGGGTTTCTGTTTGTATATAGATGTATATATGTACTTAGCTTGCTCTTCAAGAAACTTGTTTATTTTGTTCCTCAGAGAGGTTAAGGGAGAGATAGGACTTTATTTTGAGTTTTGAGTATTTTGGGATATCTGTATATATATATATCATCCGACCAGCCTTGACTTCGTAGGCTGAGTCAGGAGCTGGTTAGGTTGTTTCCTTGGCTTTCCTTTACTCTCTTATTTATCTTTATCATTTCCTATTAGGTTTCTTAGCACGCAAGTAACCCTATTCCTCGAGCGTTGCGCTTTTCGTTTTGCGATATTTGTTTCCCCGTTTTTCAAGACTCCTAGTATATTATCTTTTCTATCGTTATATGTATTAGGGGTGTACATGGTCCGGTCCGGTCCGAAGACCCGGTCCGGTCCCGAATACTTTAGGGGCTAATTTAGTGTGATTTCATCGGTCTAGGATCGGGTAAGGGTCTCAAAAATAGACCCGGTCATTATGTCGGGTCGGGTCCGGGCCATAACTCGGCCCGGTGGTCCGGTCATCATACACAATTAATATTTTGTGTTATTAGTAATGGATGATGGTTATTCTTATGTGAAATTTAAATATTGCAAACCTTAATATTTTGTGTTATTAGTCATTATAAGATTATAAGTTAATGTTTTATGTTTAAAATGCATAATATTGTGTTATTTGTATTGATTTAAATATTTGGTATTATTAGACAATATTAGTATTGATTATGGTTATGCTTTAATTTTAGAGAAGGGTTGGTTCTTGTTATATTTTTTTAAGTGAATTTTACTATGTGAATTGTGAAATAATGGTTGGAGATTATGTGATTTTTACATGCTAAAGATCAGGTTTTTACCCGGTTTTCACCCGGCTCGAAGGTGCGTAGGTTTCATGGGTCTAGGATCGGGTTAGGGTCTAAAAATTAGGTCTGGTCTATATTTCGAGTCGGGTCTGGGTTAAGCCAAACCCAGTGTGGTCCGGTCCATGTACACCCCTAATATGTATATATTTTACTTTATAGAAGTCCGTAACACCACATTACCTCTATTCTACGACTTAAGCATAAAACTCTGTGTAGTAGGGTGTTATAAGTACAGTGGTTAATTAGTACATTAAATCATCATTTTTAACTTCTCTGTTTCTCTATTGCTAGCAGCTTTTTCACTTTCTTTTCTAAAATCTTTAAACTCTGCTCTTGAACTTACACCACACAGTTTAATGAGAATTTGATCCTCTCTAACCATGCAATTTTAACAGTAATAGAAATTTGGCACATGTTCTAACACGTTAAAGCTCTTCAAAATAATAATGCATCACCTCCTAATTATTAATTAGTATTATTTGGAGACTACTCTACAACATTATATTCACTCATTGAATATTATTAGATTATTATAGATATTATGATTTAATTTGAGTAAGACTTTAAATATGGTATATTTAGTTCTCATTTTTTATGATATTATCTCAATGAACTGTGTGAAGAAATATGTGTGTGTGGATTAACGTTTTGTCACTTTTTAAACATTTATATAATTCGTGAATCATGGTTGTCCCATTCTTACTAATTTGTCAAGACATTATCGTTGACTAGTTCTTCCATAATAAGTTTCCAACTTCACACGGATTGGCTTTGGAATTCTTGATGTTAATCGTTCATTCACAGGGAATAAGGACTTGTAATAAAATCCAAACGAAAGAAAAAAAAAAGATACATTATTGCGAACATCCAAATGGGAAAAATTAGTAGCTAATTTTAATATACACGTAACATGATTATACTAATAATCACTACTTTCATCCCGTTTATAACGTAAAATATATATTATTTTGAGTTTTACACAAAAATTCTTGCATATATATGCATTTTAAGGTGAAATGAGCTACCTTATATACTAAACTAACCCCTTATGGTATGTTATTAGATTTTAGGGTCCATATGGAAATAGTTGCGTTCCTCAATATTCAAACAAATTTCAAATCCTAAATTACAAACACTTTATGTTGTATTTGATTAAAAAAGGTTGTATATTGGCTTTTTTAATTATACACAGGATTTGTTTCTGTCCCGAACTCTTGTAGAACATCCCAAGGGACCCCTTCGTAATTTGCACCTGTTCTTTGTTTGCCCTTGAAAAGAGAACTAAATCATCTACCAAAAACAAAGGTATCTATGAAGAGAACTAAATCATCTACCAAAAACAAAGGTATCTGTGTATAGATAGATTATTATTTTTAACATCCAAATATATATATGAAAAAATGAAAACAAAGACCAAGACTTTAAAGTTTAAAGTTATGTTACAATGGACATAAAGTATCTGTATATATAACAAGACGAGTTTTTTTGAGGTCGTTAATTTTCTTTTTTATTTAAATATTTTAAAATAAAGAATATTTAACTATCAACAACAATGACTTACACCACTTAATCAAATTTTTGTCAGTGAACTTTTAATTTGATGAATTTTACTCTTCTGTCACCAAAAAATTCAACGGTAAATCTTACGTGTGATGAAAAATTTAATGGTATTCAACTTTTTGTTATAGTGTTAGAAAATGTCAATAATTTATATAAGTAGTAAATCGAATCAAGCTGATTCAATTTACTATGTATATGTTGTACATTGTAATAAATCGAAGCAGGCTAATTTAATTTATATGTAAATGATATAAATCGTATAACCAATTCTGATTTAGGATATATATATTGTGCATAGTTTTAAAATTTATTTATTTTATCAACATAAATTATCCTAACATATCATGCATGTAGATTCTGTAAATTAATATTATTTTAACTTCTATTTTTTCTTTAGCCGCCCATGTTCCTTCATTTTTTATTTTGTTTTGAGGTATCATAGTTTTATTGCAAATGTATATCACTATTAATAATAATCACTATTCTCTGTTATATCGTAACATATATATTATTTTGAGTTTTACAATGAAAATTTCTTACACATATTTTAAGAGTACATCTGTATATGTAATGTGTATTCTAAGAGCAATTAATAAAGATAATTTTTTATGCTCACTTAAATAGTTAAATTACTAAGATATATTTTCAGTTTCTTCCTTCATATGCACTAGATTATTATATGGACAGACAAGAGTATGCATATAAAATAGTTTATTCATATGGTGATGCTTTCGTAAAGATGCGTAAAACATCTTTTTATAAAAAGATTTATGTGTCGTATTATTATTAGACGTATTAATGAACCGGTTATTTTTAAATTTCTTAACAAATTAGAATAAAATCGATTTTTTTATAACAATAACAATAAACCCAATTTTTTTAGGAATTTAATTGTATTTTTAAATTTTTAGGAATTTAAATATCTGTAAAATAAAAAGTTAAAGATATATTTATCTTTTTATCAAAAAATTTAAAGATATTCGATTTAAATTGTGTAATTCAATAGGATCAAATGGGGTCTAATAATGATAATACAGACAATTAGATTTATTATTGTTGTTATAATAAACCGATTTTGTTCTAATTTATTAAAAAATAAATTATTAATTAATTTAATAAAAATATCTAATAATAACATAACACATATAAATATCTTTAAAAAAAATATATTTTTAGTGTCCTTATTAAAATTATCTCCTTATTCATAAGTAGTCACTTTTCAATACTTTTCACATATCCATCAGAAGTATACCTAAATAATATAATAATAAGTTGAGACATTTACTTAAATATGTTTTAAAATACATACATGCATAGTCTTAAATTATATTTAATGTATATTTATAAAAGTATCGTTCGCATATATAGTTGGCACAGATATTTCATTTTCTCTTGCTTAAAGCTGAAGTGGTATGCCTTAGCTTTATGCATACATATATGTATAGTATAGTATGTAGCTATAATCACCATTTAAGTTTTAAATTTGTTTGATTTTACGATTTTAAATGAGTCCAAGTNNNCCTAATATGACAATAATTTTGAACAAATAAATATATTAAATAAAATAACAACAAAAATACGTCAAGATTTTAATATAAAAATTTTTTTTAAGGTGAGAGATAAAAATTTTGGGTCCATTATACTAATAAAATGAAAAAATATCAAAAAATCAAAACTATTGTGTGAAGCCAATTTATTCTGCTACATACTTGAGAATAAAAAACAAAATAAGACAAACTTGCCTAATCTAACCGTGAACAAATAAAAAACTGTAGTTCAAAAATTGCTGCTTTATATAAAACTAAAAATTCTATTTTCTCTCCTCCCCTTACTTTCTCAATGAATCTAAAATTCTGATTAGACTAATAATAAAAAAAATACAAAAATATACTCCAAAAATAATGGACTTGAAACTTAGATAGGAGAAGAATAATTACATAGCAAGTGCAGTGAATGCATTATACTTGTTACGTTACGTTTGTGAATCACGTTTTTCTTGCAGTCTCCATCTTTCGATGGGGCCTGGCTTTTGAACCCCAATTATCATGAATGGTGAGTTAATGGGCGAGTGAGGACCAACTATAAAGTGATAATGGTAACATTAAGACACATATATATTAGTAGTGGTGGAGCTGGAGCATTTCAAATTAAAATGTGTGTACAGGCATTATAAATAGGAGAAAGGAGTTGAAGGTGGAAACACACAGAAATTCAAACATGTCTCCAAACACAAACACTTACAGTGGCATGCTTGTGCTTATCTTTGTTCACCTTTATTGCCTTACGTTGCTAACGTCCTCTGAGCCTGAGTCTGAGTTGATTGAGTGCATTCCAAGTGAGCGCGAAGCACTTCTAAGATTCAAGCATCATCTCACTGACCCTTTCAACAGGCTCTCTTCTTGGAATGCTTCCAATCCCAACTGCTGTCACTGGGATTATGTTGTTTGTAGTCATCTAACTTTCCACATCCTTCACCTTCACCTCAACACTTCTATATCATTAGAATATGTTGAATATCCCTTACCCATTGCTGTCTTGCTCGCTTACGAGAGGTCCAGGTTTAGTGGAGCGATAAATGATTCTCTTGTTGAATTGAAACATCTGAATTACTTGGACTTGAGCGGCAATAGTTTTCGAGGTATTCAATTTCCTACTTTTCTTTTTCGAATCACCTCCTTAACTCATCTTAACCTCTCTGATTCTGGATTTTATGGGAAGATTCCTCATCAGATTGGGAATCTCTCTAATTTGCTCTATCTTGACCTCTCATATGTTGCCTATGGAAAACTTCCACATCAAATTGGCAATCTCACCAATTTAATCCATCTTGGCCTCCCAAGTTATTATGATGAATCATTGGTTGTTGAAAATGCTGATTGGCTTTTGGGTCTTACCTCCCTTGAATATCTTGATTTGAGTGGTGCTAACCTATCCAAATCATTTAATTGGCTACACAATATGCAAGCTCTCCCTTCTTTGCATGACTTAAACTTACGACGTTGTAGTTTGGGTGATTATAAGCAACCATCCAAGCTTAACTTTTCGTCCCTGCTTTCTCTCACCATTTCTGTTGCTCCCAAGTGGATTTTTCAGTTGAACAAACTTGTTTCTCTTAAATGTTATTCAAACTGTTACTCTAATGATATTGATAGTCCAATTCCTGATGGTATTCAAAACCTTACCATGCTTGAAAATCTTGATTTGTCATCCAATTCATTCTCATCCCATATACCAGATTGGTTATACGGTCTTCATCGTCTCAAATCTTTGTACTTAGGAGATAACCATCTGACTGGAACTATTTCTAATACTTTGGGGAATTTGACTTCTCTTGTTACCCTTCATTTGTCATACAATCAGTTTGAAGGAACAATTCCAACTCTTTTGGGGAATCTGACTTCTCTTGTTGCCCTTGATTTGTCACACAATCAGTTTGAAGGAGGAATACCATCCTCTTTTAGAAAGCTATGCAATTTGAGACACATCTCTTTCTCATATCTCAAATGCAATCAACAACTTTCTGAAATCTTACAAATTCTCATCCCATGTGTTTCTCATCAACTCAACACTCTTGTGGCTTCTACTTCACAAATCTCAGGTCACCTCACCAATCAACTTGGAATGTTTCAAAATCTTGAAATGCTTGATCTCTCCAGCAACAACATTATTGGAGAAATTCCTCAATCATTCGCAAAGCTTTCCTCATTAAGATTTGTCGATTTCTCCAAAAATCAACTTACTGGAAATCCATTTAAAATTCTTGCATCATTTACTAAATTGTTATCTCTTGCCATAGATGACAATTTATTTCAAGGGATTGTACATGAAGATGACCTTGCCAATTTCACTACTTTACATGTGCTTTCAGCATCAAGTAACAATTTCACTTTGAAAGTGCATCCCAGTTGGAAACCAAAATTTCAACTTTTTCAATTGAAAATGAGCTCGTGGAAGTTAGGTCCAAGCTTTCCATCATGGATTCGATCACAAAATGATCTTCTATATTTGGATCTATCTAACGTCGGGATTTCTTCCATTCCCATTTGGTTTTGGGAAACAAGTCATTATTATTATTATTTGAACTTCTCTCACAATCATATCCATGGCAAGCTCCCAAAAGAATTAAAGATTTTAGAATCTGATGGAGGAGTGAGGATTTGGTACGGAGCAGCAGTTGATCTTAGCTCAAACCATCTTCATGGAAATTTACCCTTTGTGAGTGAGAATGTGGTTTGGCTAGATCTCTCACATAATTCATTTTATGGGTTATTAATGGATTTTCTTTGTCAAAAATCTGACAATCCAAAAACGTTACAAATCCTCAATCTTGCATCAAACAACTTATCTGGAGAAATTCCTAACTGTTGGAGGATGTGGCCAGAACTAGTGGATGTCAACTTAGAAAGCAACTATTTTATTGGAAGCCTGCCCTCTTCCATGGGCTCTTTATCAGGCCTAGAATGCTTGCTTATACGTAACAATACACTCTCAGGTAAATTTCCTGTCAGTTTAAAGGAAAACAAGGAGTTGATTTTGTTGGATCTTGGAGAAAATAAGCTCACAGGGAATATTCCTAGGTGGATTGGAGAAAGGTTGGTAAATTTAAAATTTCTTCGGCTCCGATCTAATAATCTTTCAGGTAACATTCCCAACGGATTATGTGATATGAAGTTTCTCCAAGTTTTGGACCTTGCACTAAATAATTTGTCAGGCAATATACCAAATTGTTTGAACCATTTGAGTGCCATGATAAATAAAACTAGTGAAAGTTCATCCATCCAGGAAGGCATGATTATATATGGAAGTGATACTATAAGCATGATCCTATGGGTGAAAGGAAAAGATGCTGAGTACAACAACATTCTGGGCTTAGTGAAAAACATTGATCTTTCATCTAATAAATTGTCGGGGGGAATACCAATGGAAATCACAAACCTAACTGGTCTGATTTATTTGAACTTGTCCAAGAATGAGTTAACTGGTCACATCCCTGAAAGTATTGGCAATATGGAGTCAATGGAATCCATTGATTTCTCTGGCAACCAACTCACAGGGGAGATCCCTCAAAGCATCACAAACTTGAACTTCCTGAACAAGCTAGACTTATCCTACAATCACTTGGAAGGCGAAATCCCAACAGGCACTCAATTGCAAAGCTTTGAAGCATCCAATTTCGTTGGCAACAAGCTATGTGGTCCACCATTGCTGCTCAACTGTACCATGGAGGGGGAAGTTCCTGATGAGAATGAAAAAGAGAGAAAGAATCATGGAGTGAAGTGGTTATTTGTGAGTGTGGCCTTTGGATTTATAGTGGGATTTTGGGGATTTGTTGGTCCATTGTTCATATACAAATCATGGAGGTATGCATATTACCGTTTCCTTGATGACGTGTGGTACAAACTTCAATCATCTATGTGACTTTATGTTTCTAATGTTTTAATTTTCTGTTTTTCATTTGTGTGTATGTGATGAGTTTGTAATGTTTTCTTTTTTTTCACTTTTCTTGTAATAGTGGAAATAAAAATGAATATGGACTTGTCCTGCTTGGCTTGTTAAAATGTAATCCAGTTAGTATTGTTGTGGCTATAATAATAACAATGTGACTTAGATTTATCATTGGCTTTCAGACATTTTGCGGTGCTTAGCGATGTTGATGATGAGCAAGGTTATTTATCAAATGCTAGCTTTTTTAATTTAAATAAAATTTTATTTACCACTTTAATAAAAAAAAATCCTCTAATTTTGCATGTAATACGGGATAAAATCGAACTGGTCTTAGTCCAAATCTAACCCAAAATTTTGACCGGGCCAATTTTTAAGACCATGATCCTAAATTCATAGAAATTTCATCTTTTTCACAGCTTAATAAGATGAGTTAATATCTGGTCTAAATCATACCTACATAATATCAAGCCAAGACCATAAACTACATAAACAATTAAACATTGTTGAACACACAAAGCAGGAAGTAAGCAGTACAAATTCTTTGAACACATATATGCTCCGCATACAAGGAAAATCATCGTCCAAAGACTCCAAACATGTCACCAACATATCCTCCATGCTCAAAACTGTTATTTCAAAATTCATACCATTCACATTACTGATTGACAACAAATTAATCAACTTACAATTTCGGCCTTACAACCTCTATTAATCCAAATCCAGCCACAAACATCAAACAAATGAAACACACACAGAGAGTGCAGCATTGACATCACTCCTCCATCGCATTGTTAGTTTTTATTTATTTTTATTTTATTTTGGGTAAATTCAAAAAGATTTAAATTTTTTGAATTTTGAATTTTAGTTGAGAGGATAAAAGATAACTTTTTACTATTTATTTTATAGATGGTACTAAAAAAAACATAAAATAAAAAATATTTAAGAATAAGAGATTATATTTTATCCTTTCAAGTAAAAATTTAAAATTTAAAAAATTTAAATTTAATTCAAAAAATGATATCTAAAATTTAAAATAATAATAATTAAAATTAAAATAAATGATTAAAAATTAAGTTTTAATC
>NC_029790.2:134566581-134568004 GCF_000816755.2 Arachis ipaensis | reverse complement strand
ATACATAAGTACGAGAGTGTATTTTAAAAGAAGAATTTTGTTTCAAGTCCTTTCAAAGTTTCATTGCTAAAGGAGGACTGTGAATACTGAATAGCATCATAACTCAAGTATTAGTTTTTTCTTTCCATCTTTGTTTCGTTTAGTTTTTATTTTCTTGTACCTTCAATCCCCCTTGTTATCGGTAAAACTGAATTGTTGCACTTCATGCGATATAGCTGCTTTTATTTTGACTTAGTGAGTTGGTACAGGTTTTTCTATTTTCTTTTAATCATATGGTCATTTTTAACATTTTTCAGTAGGGTTAATAATGAAGAAGGAACGTGTTCCATATCCGGGTGTAGTACGGCCAAGATTTAAACCCAATACCCGTCCAAATAACAAAATTGAGCCTGATGCGTCTATACAACGCCGTCAACTTTGGACAAACATCAAGGTATGTAACTAAATATCAAACCTAAATGTTTTATTTAAATTCATTTATTATATGATTTCCAACATATACAATTTAAATTGGGAATTTTTTATATAAATAAAATATTTTTTTCACATTTATTGTTATCTTATTTGCTCACTAAATCAGCTTTTAATTCTAATCATATATTTGCAAACAAGATACATTCATAACTATCGTATTTGTAATGTGGTTTGGAAAAAAATCGAGATAATCTATTACTATTTGGATCGGATCGATTTAACTTTTTATTCTAAATTACATATGTACTATATCAATTTAAATTTATTTTTAATTTAATCAAATTCAAACCATTGTAATTTGGATAGAATTGATTTATGTTCTATCTAAAATTTTATATTATTAATTTTTTCAAATACCAAATTATATCCCATCCAAATGGTAAAGTTTAAAATTTTTTTAATTTAAATTATATTCCATCTAAATTTTTTATTATTAATTTTTTCATGCACTGATTTATATCCTATCCAAAGTGTTAAAGTTTAAAATTTTTTATAATTTAAATTATATCCATCTAAATTAAAAAATTTATCAATGTTAAAATAGACGGATTATAGATTTTTTCCTGTTACCAATTGGGGTTTATTATTCATGCAGGCTCGGCTCAAATACAATTTGGATTTTTACGACTGGCTTCGAAACAAAGTAAGAAAGTACGAAAATGGAACAAAGTCTATCACCAAACTAAGTTCAGATGTTAGTGATCTCTCTATTATTCTTATTGTTTTTGTCTTGTGATTGTTTGGTTTTATCAATGAATACACACATTATTGCTATGGGAAGGAAAATTTTCCAAATAAATAAGAAAAAAACTATTATTTCCACATAAATGATATGTTTTAGTTTATTTTCCTGGAGTGGGAAAATCTGTTGAATCCACCGCATTTTGATATAAATTTATTAGATTTAAAATTAATTAAATTAAACTAAACTTATTTTATTAAAACATTT
>NC_029790.2:134552444-134566351 GCF_000816755.2 Arachis ipaensis | reverse complement strand
CGACCAGAAGATATTAATTATGTTAATTATTTTTTAAAAAAAATTAAGGAAGTTACGTATAGTCTTTTAAAAGAACTCATAGCTTATATTCTATTTTGGTGAAAACTCAAATTGAAGTAAACTTTACGTGAAATTGATATCTGAAACTCCTTGAATAAAAATTTAGTCAAATTAGTTAAATTATCTAACGACTCTCAGTATCAACTTCACGTGAAGTCGACTGCACCTGAGTACTCATCCCAAAAGCTTAAGCTAATGGGAGAAGGTAACATTAATGGTTATATCTCTAACACTCCCCCTCAAACAAGAGCCTCTTTTTGGGTTTGTTTGATTTTGCATAGGCCTTCTTTTCTCTTTTATTTGCCTTATGCTATTTTTTCACTTTTGACGTTCACCAAGGATCAAACTCTTGATCTTTCGGACACAGAGCTCTGATACCATGTTATGAAATCACTCATCCCAAAAGCTTAAGCTGATGGGAGAAGGTAACATTAATGGTTATATCTCTAACAGAAAATATTTCATGTTGTTACATGTAGGCTGCTGTACTCATGCGAGGTCATCCAGATCTTATTAACGAGTTTAACAAATGGATTCCCATGACTCCTCAAGATTCATGCACATTACTCTCCCATCACCTCGCAGCAACACATTTGGAGAACCGTGATTTGCAGGATAAAGGCTTGGATGAAATATCTTTCGATTCATATAGTGATCCCGATACTGAAACCGAGGACAATGATTGGATCTCGTGGGTGACAAGGTTATTCTCTATTTATTTTTTTCTTTAAACATCATTCAAGTAGTAACAGGATTTGTCTAGATAATAAAAATAAAATTGTGTGATACATGATATAGTTTTTGGAAGTATACGCAGAAGTCTCTCAAATTTTAAAATACATAAAAAGGTATATAATTAAATAAGTTCTTAAGAAATTTGGCTTAGAATGATTTTGTCTCAAGAATATTTAATTGCATCAAAATTATTGAATTTTATAAAAGTAAGAGATAGATTTATTTAACTTTTAATTTCTTGTTTTGTTAAACTATGTTGTTTATTTCATTCATACGTTTATTTTTGACTTGGTGAGTTGAATCATAGGAATTACTCATGTATTGGTCTTATTTTATTAATGAGGCCATAGTTATATCCTTTTTTATTTATCGCGTATAAAATTATCCGATATATATTGTTGGTAACACCTGATAAAATTTTGTCTTATTAATGAAGCTTTACTAAGCTTGGAAGATATACAGACCGCTTTAACTTTTGGAAAAAGATGAAGGTAACTCTTGAGTCAAATCTTCTGTTTAATTGAATTGTATAAATAACATTTGTGTGTTGATGATGCATATAGGATCGGTTTAGGTACAATATGGATATTTGCGATTGGGTAAGAAATAAAGTGATGAAGTACAAAAATGGAAGAAAGAGTATTACCCAACTAAGTTTCGATGTTAGTGATGTGTTTATTATTCCTATTGTATGGGGATCATTGGTGAAAATTCAGTACCGTTAATTTTACATGAAGTTGATAATTGAGAATTGTTAGATAATAATATAGTCAAATCTATCAAATTATTTAACGATTCTCAATTATCAACTTCACATAAAATTAATTGCATCTAAATTTCTACCATGATCTTTTGGTTTCAACATATACATTCACACATTGTTGTTGTTATGCATGCAGGTTGCTGTACTCTTGCGGGGCCATTCCGATCTTATTGATGAATTTTGCAAATGGATTCCCATCACTCTGAATAATAATTTGCAGGATAAGAGTTTCGATGACTTATCTACCGATACTAATATTGATACTGATACTGACACGGATACTGATACATCAGATGAGATGGATGAAGATGAAGATGAAGATGAAGATGAAGACGATAATTAAATATTATGAATTTATCATGATTTTTTTTACCAAAGATAGAGAGATTCGAACTCGCGATTTCTTAGGTGAGAATGGAGAGACTATACCATTTGAGTTATAACTCATTGGAATTGAATAGGTTATATTAATATTAGATAGAATAATAAAAAATTTTAAAATTAGATAGAATTCTAAATAGATTAAATAATTGAATTTTAGAAGACCTTGGGTTATATCACCTGATCTTGATTTTTCATATATAAATGTTATTAACATATCTCCTTTAAAAAAGATTTTTCCAAAATGGCTATAAGTTTGCACTTTTACCCAATATCGAAAGCTTGATGAATGGTTATACAATGGCGGTCCTTATGAACAAATTATTCTTCACTTCTTACTTGGTGTAGTTTGTTACATGGCAATTAGATCTGTTCGAAGAAAGGAAGGATACCGAACAAAGAATCGATGTTTCTTTTAGTTGTTGAATCGGCGAACGAATAATCATTGAGTCCTCCTCCTTTCGGACAACATATACAAAGAGACCTGCCAATTATCTATTTAGAGTCCGCTAATTATCTACTTAGAGCATAGTTGTCAGAACCGAACTGGTGATCGAACTGGTCAGGTTACTAGGTCACTGGGTTACTGGTTCAACCGGTGGGTCACTGGTTGAACCGATAGAACCGGTCGTACGTAAATAAAAAATATAAAATAGAAAAAAATTGAATAAAGTGACAATTAGGTCTATCCTTAAAATTTTTTACTTCAAATTAATTAGCCCTTAAAAAAAAATAAAATATCAATTTAGTCCTTTAAGATAGTAAACGATGAACACATTACGTCCCTCCATTAATTTTTCATGTGAAATTTAGTGGTGATGCTTAGATGTCCCTACTAATTAGTCTTAAGTCGAAATCTTCGAAGACCTACTAACTCAATACTCTAAAAAATTTAAAATAAATATCTTTACTAACATTTTAATATGTAAATGTAAATATTAAAATATTTGATACTTATTTTAATAATTCTATAAATTCTAAAGAATTAAAAAAAAATGAGTATAAAACAAAAATTAAATTAAATAAATATAAAATAATTTAGTTGTGTATGTATATAATATATAGAATAATTAGCACATGAATTTCCAAATGAACACACTAGCTTGGTGGCATTTCTTATCCTTGCCTAGCAAGGAGACGCAGGTTTGAAACACACTGCATGCATTTTTGAATATTTGAGCACTATATGACCGGCCGGTTCACAGATTGCATCGAACCGGCCGGTTTTGACCGGTTTTGTCCGGTTTGTGACGAACCGTCTGAGTTTAAGCGGTTTACTTTTTTTTTCGGTCTAAAGCTAAAACCGAACCAGCTGGACTACCGATTCATTGGTTTTCTGGTCGAACCGGTCGGTCCGGTCCGGTTCTTACAACTATGACTTAGAGTCCGTTTGAGATTTTTTTTTAAGTGATATTATACGTGTTTGGTTCTATTTTTGAAAAACGCTTTTAACACTCCCATTAAAAAAAATGACTTCAAAATAAAAGAAATCATTGTGCTACTTTCAATTTTGGCTCTGTAAAAAATATTTTTTGTTTCTGCTGAAAATATTGGTTCTCCACCACCATTTTCCATGATCCTCTACCACTATTTTCACGCAAGGTTATATCTAAACCATTTACTGTATATGTTCCTTCTAGAATTTTTTTATTATTCTACCATTTATTTTTATTATTAAATTTGTATTTAACATTGTATGTGATATAAAATATCAGTGATTAAGTTATGTAAAATCAACACTCAATATTAAAAGGTATTTATATTTATCATCGTTATTTTAATATCTATTTTCTTTGTGTAACAAAAATTGTATTTTTTGAGTTATTTATTCAAATGCTATAATTTTAAAATAAATATTTATATAACTAAAAATTTAAATATAAAATAACTCATTTATAAGTTGCTATTAAATAAAGATTTTATATTTTAAGCTCTCTTTTAAAAAAAATTATTTAAAAAATTTATCCAAGAATGAGTTAAGTGGTCACAAAGTATTGGCAATATGGAGTTATTGGAATCCATTGATTTCTCTGGCAATCAAGTCACAGGGGAGATCCCTCAAAGCATCACAAACTTGAATTTCCTGAACAAGCAAGACTTGTCCTACAATCACTTGGAGGGAAAAATCCCAACGGGCACTCAGTTGCAAAGCTTTGAAGCATCCGATTTCGTTGGCAACAAGCTAAGTGGTCCACCATTGCTGCTCAACTGTACTAGGGGTGTTTGCGGTGCGGTTTGGTTCGGTTTTAAGGAAAAAAGTCATCCGATCCGAACGCTTAATTTATGTGCGATGCGGTTTGGATTGGATGAATTTTTTTTGGAAATCCGATCCGATCCGATTACAAGCGGTTTGGATCGGTTTGGATTTGCGGTTTTTTAAATAAAAAAAAATTAAATACATATAACAAGTCTCAACATCAAATTTTAAATTATCAACAATGACATAACAAGTCTTAACAATATCTTAAAAAGCTAACCATAACATAACAATAGAAATAAAATTATAGGTTAGTTAAAATAAATAAATAAATAACATTTTGAACATAAAATATTTTTAAAAAAATTTACGTTAATTATTCTTCGGTTGTTACATACTAATATTACTATAAATAAAGATTTACGTTAGTTTAGAATTTTTAAATTATTATTTGTTTAGGTTGTTATTTTCAAATTTTAAATTTGGGTTGTTTTACTTAGTTTGTTATTTTTTAAATTTTAAATTAAAGTCAACCAAATTTTAAAAAATTTAGTTATGATGCAACTATAAAATGATAAGTTATGAGAGACGTAAAGCAACACAATTTAAAGTACATCAATCCATTTCTTTACATATATCCAAAATCTCTCTACTTATTCCAATGGCTGGTATTCACAAAATTGCTGATATCAATCCTACAATCGACAATTTGTGTATACGTATATGAGTGATACGGTTACGGATACTATCAAGTTACGAAAATTCTCCATTGTCATACTCAATTGAGATGGTTTGGCTCGATGAAGACACGAATTTTCTACTAATATCCTTTTATCCATGACTCCAAGGTTATTTATTTATTTTTTTAAATTAAAGTCTATGTACATTGGATTAGATATTGAATAAGTCTATATTTAATTTTTTTTATGTTATTTTCTTTTTTAAGCAGGTATCGAATAAAGTTTGGTGTCATTGATGATTCTAACTGTGCATGTTATGTAGTCTTTGACAAGGAGGCAAAACAAATTTTGGGAAAGAGCTGTGTAAAGATACTTGATCCACTCCTATTGGTAAGATCTAACCAATATTTATTTCTAAAAGCACCAGTGAAGATATTTTTATTGGTACTTTTTATATTATTTATTATTAATATATTATGTAATACCCTGCAGAAAGGAGATCTATCGGATACACCTATACTTTTGCTCAACCTAATTGATAAGATCTTTTTCTTCATCGTTGAAGTTCAAATATCTGATAATCCACATTTTTCACCTTCTTATAAAGTTAAGAAGATGACTGATAATGTGGATCTCATAAATAAATTCAAAGAGACTCACCCTATTCAAATTGTGAGTATATATAAGTGTACTTTCTATTAAAAATCAATTTATTTTTTGCTTCCTTGGTCATTAGTAGTATCTAATTTATAAATAATAATTAATTATAATTTTAGGATGTTGATTACACCGGTGGTTTGCTTCAAATTTCAAAGACATCCTCAATCATTGAAGGGGAGAAAGTAGAAGGTGCTAAGGTATTTGTTTAAAAAATAATTTTTTTTTGTTTGTTCTCTCAAAATTAGATCTTAATTTTATTAAAAAAATATTAGTGAGATAAAATCAGAGGTTAGAAAGAAGTCTTTAATTTAACGTAGTTTTTTGTACAGAATTTGTTGCTTGAATTCTAATGAAGTTGCGGCCAATGATGAATCCGAATTGTTGGAAAATGCTATTACACCAACTAAGTGACTATCCTCGGAGTCGGAAGATTCGAAGGTGGAAGGTGATACCTCAACTTGCAAGAAGATCAAGATTGAGAAAGAAACTTGAGAATTTGGATGCACATGTTTTGGGATCCCTTTTAGAGTCTATCTAATAGAATAATGCTAAGCATATGTTTGTTTTGGTGGAAACATTACTAATACTAATTCCTAATTAAGTGGCTTCTTAACCATTTTGATTTTTAAATTTAAATTTTTTTATTTGTCACATTTATAATTTTTTTTCTATTTACTTCGTTTACATTGTTATTTTTTAGATTATCTCAGCACAACAATAGAAGTACTTTCATCTTTTTCTCTTTTTTTATTTATAAGTTATTCATTTTCAATCTCTTTATTTAAGGAAATAAAAAAAAAGATTTTAACTATAAGTTAAATTTATTGATCTGAGATTAAACTTATATTTATTTGAAAAAAGATACTTTTGTAAAAAATATATATTATTTTCTGTAAAATATGTTTACGTAACTAAATAAATGAGAATAAAAAAGAAATTAAAGCAGCCATTGAAAATAAAACCTGTGCGATTTTACATATTTTATTTGGTAAGTTAGACATGAGAAAAAATTGTAAAAAAATTAGTGTCTCAAGTTAAAAAAAATTAGTGTTTCAACATTTTAGAGAGATACAAAATACATGTTTTTAATGGGTGTTTGTGTATGACTATGTCTTCCATCATTTTTATCTTAGTAAACAAACACCATACATGTACTCCTGTATACTCCTGTATCTATATTTTGATGGACATGTATACCAAAAACAAACGCGGTCATATGTGTACTACTTTGTTTTTTTTAATAATATAAAAAATTTGATAAAAAGCCCATAAAATACAATATTTTCTATATATTATTTAGCTATTGACAAGTAATAAATTATTAATTTACATTGTCTTCGTACTATGTTACTAAATTTATTTATGAAAAAATTACAGGAAATTCAAGTGATAGTTCCAATGGTGTGCATTTTCAATTGGTGTTGTCGAACATTTCAAATAGCATTAATACAGATTTATTTTTGGATGATTTTTTTTGGAACATGCACTTTGGTATATGCAAAATAATTATTATAGATTCATGGGAGTACATAAATCGAATTAGATTGCAAAGGGATGCAAGACTGAATAGGAAGACTATGCTACTTCAAAAGAGACATGGTAAGATAAGCATGATAGATTGTAATTATCACAAAACTAAAATTTTACTTCTTTTATCTTTAATACTACCTTCATAATATATATTCATAATTCAGTTGATTCAAACATTTAACATATATTCATTTTTCTTTTTTTATAATATAAAGTACTTGATGTATTATCTCTAATGATTACAGGAGCAAGTACATCTAATTCAAATTTAGATACTAAAGACTTAGAAGAAGTGTGCATAGCTGAAAAAGAAAGACACCTGATACAAAGAAAAACATTCTTGAAGGAATTGACTATAAATCTTTCAAAAATTTTTGAAGAAGTTGAGGATATTACTAAAAACACGACTATATTAGATGATTCTATGCAAATTGAATACCCGGCCATATTCGATGTTGCTGAGAATACAGGTAATTTAAGAAGTAGCAATATCAGTACTTTATTATTTACTATTATTATGCTTTTTATAAACAAAAAATTATCGTTTAGTGTTCAAGTTTTAAAATTCAAACTAAGATATGGTTATATATTATAATTTTTGTATTTGAACATTGATTTATTATAATTCTTATTGTTTAATTAACGTGCATGTAAAACTTAAATCTTGAGGTTGGCACAATGAAATTGTATTATATGATCTCATCTTTTTAATCCATAAATTGCATTCTTCGGTAATCTTTTATAAATATTATTTTTATACTTAACATGGTGAAAGAAAGGTATATTTTTATATAAAGTATTTGTTGCAGATATAACTGAAACAATTTATTATCTTGGTGATTATTAGATGTGATAGATATTGGTGACCCAGAATTTTTTTGTCGGCATTGCGACGCCATGATGTGGTATGAGGAGAGATCAGAGAAGTCCAAAACAGGATCCAATTTTGAGTTCTCAATATGTTGTATGCGAGGGAAGGTACAACTGCCGTTTTGAAGCACTTGATCGGACGCTCAGGGATCTTATGTCAGTTACCGATCAACATAAGACACATCAACCATTTGGTGGTAAGGTTGTTGTTCTAGGAGGTTATTTCAGACAGATACTTCCGGTGATTCCGAAAGGAAGTAGACACGATATATTGGCATCCGCTATTAACTCATCCCATCTGTGGTCATTTTGTAAGGTTCTGAAACTACATATGAATATAAGGCTTATAATGTCTTCTTCGGATCAAGATGAAGGTGAAATGAAGAGATTTGCTAATTGGATACTTGATGTTGGAAATAGAAATATTGGTTCTGTTGTTGGTGTTGAATCAGAAGTTGAAATTTCAGATGATCTATTGATTACAACTACTGATGACCCTTTCTCTCATTTGGTAGACTTTGCATATCCAAATTTGTTGCAAAACATGTCAGATTACAGGTATTTTCAGAGTTGGGCAATTCTTGCACCCACGCTTGAGAGTGTTGAGAAGGTAAATAATTTTGTCTTGACAATCTTTCCAGGGATGGAAAGGGAGTATTTGAGCTCTGACACAACATGTCAAACTGATGAGAATGAAGATGTACAACAAGAGTGGTTCACACCAGAGTTCCTAAATGACATCAAATATTCGGGACTACCCAATCACAAGTTGACTTTAAAGCCAGGAGTCGCTGTAATGCTACTATGAAACATAGACCAGACTTTAGGTTTATGCAACGGGACAAGATTAATAGTTAACGAACTTGGCAGCAACGTAATTGGAGCGACGGTAGTGACCGGTAGAAATATTAGAGATAAAGTGTACATTCCAAGAATGAACTTGATCCCTTCAGATTCAGGATTGCCATTTAAGTTCCAACGGAGACAATTTTCATTAACAGTATGCTTTGCAATGACCATTAACATGAGTCAGGGTCAATCATTATCACATGTACAACTTTATTTGCCAAAATTAGTGTTCACCCATGGACAACTTTATGTTGCTTTGTCAAGAGTTAAGAGTCGCAGTGGCCTCAGGGTTTTAATTCTAGACGAAGACGGCAATCCAAAGTCATCAACAACAAATGTTGTGTTCAAAGAGGTTTTTAATAATATTTAGGTAAGAATAATATTATTTTAATTTTAATAGCATGTTATGATTTACACTTTTGTACAAATATTTACTATAGATATAACTAAGGGTTAAGTACTGTTTTCGTCCCTAAGGTCTGGGGCAAAAATCAAATTCGTCCCCGACCTATTTTTGTTATTAAAATCATCCTCAATGTTGCAAAACGTTATAAAATCGTCCTTTAATACTTCAATTTTATTATTTTGACAAAATTACCCTTTATAATTAATAAAAATAATATTAAAAAAAAAACAAAACAACACCCTCCCCCCCGGAACCCAAATCCTGCATCTCTTCAGTTTCTTCCCTCTCAGCCCCTCATCCCCTTCTTCTTACCCTTCCTCCTACCCATTTTTTCGAATCCCCCTCCCAACCACAACCTCAATTATTCTTCTCTCTCTTTCCGCCACCGTACCATCTCCGTCCCCACCTTCTTTTCTACCTTCTTCTCGCCGATGAGGTCTACAACCTCGCCGCCCAGTCCCACATCGCCGTCTTCATCGACAGCAAAATGTACCAAACCAGCGAATCCAATCCTGTGAGCATTGCAAGAGGTCACTGCCATGGACAGTGAAGAAGTCGGTGACTCTGTCCCTGCGATTGGCTTGCAAGGCGTGAACGACGAAGAAGCGGAGAAGAGAAGTTGATGATCTTATCGACTTGGAAGTCCTTTCCAAGATCGGTTCGGAGCTCAGAGTCGTAGGATTGGAGAATGTTGGTGAAGCCTCGGAAGACGTAATGCATGTTCTCCATTAGCAGAGAGAGCGTGGGTTGGTGGTGTTTGGCTATTTTAGGGGGTTTTGGATTCATCTTCGTTCCTCATTTTCTTTGTTCTTCCTTTTTTTTTGAAGAACATAAACATTTTTTTTAATTCTTTTTAATTTTTGTGTTGCTGATTTTGGATTTGAAGTGCAATTGATGATTGTTGAATTGTTGTCAAATATAAATTTTAGTGATTTATTTTGTGGTAGTTGTTGCTGCTGAATTTGTTATTGTTGAATTTGCTGGATTTGTTGTTGTTGCTGGTGAAAAAGAGAAGAAGAATTGTTGTTGCTAGATTTAGTTGTTGCTGTTGCTAAAAGAGAGAAGAAGAATTGGAGTTTTTTGGGTGGGGGAGGGGGAGGGGGAGGAAGAGAGAGTCCGAAAAGAGCAGAAGGAAGCTGAATTTGTTATTGTTGAATTTGCTGGATTTGTTGTTGTTGCTGGTGAAGAAGATAAGAAGAATTGTTGTTGTTAGATTTAGTTGTTGCTGTTGTTGAGTCTAGGGGGGAGGGTTTTTTGTTTTTGTTTTTTTTTTAATATTATTTTTATTAATTATAAAGGGTAATTTGGTCAAGATAATAAAATTAAAGTAGTAAATGATGATTTTATAACGTTTTGTAACGTTGGGGATGATTTTAATAACAAAAAAAAGTCGGAAACGAATTTAATTTTCGCCCCAGACCTTAGGGATGAAAACAGTATTTAACCCTATAACTAATTTATCTATAACTCTTTTTTCAAATTTGAAATGAAATGTGTAACAAGGAGCACAACATCCTATGCCAATTGCTTTTCTAACGAAGTTAGTAAGATACTAGGTTGTCGATAAATTTTTATTAGCTTTTTGATATAAAATTTAGGGTAAAATTAACATGCTATTATTACAGTTATATATGTTCTTATTTTTTTATGTCTCCTTCCTTATGGTTCAAGAATATTATAAACTTCAAACTCTTCTATTTATATTTACTTTGAATAAAGATAAAACAACATATTTAACACGTTTATTATATAACGACAATGATAATGTTATACTAAATTTAAAAAATATATGGTTATAAAATATTATTTTAATTTAACTTATCAAATTTAAATATAAGTCCGTGCATCGCACGGGTTTAACACTAGTAGAAAAATTATAACAAATTGAACATATTATAAGAATAATTATAAATATAATAATATTATAACACATTGTGCGGTTTGGATTGGATTGGATCGGTTATGAAAAGTAGATCCGAAATCCGATCCGATCCAGCGGTTTGCAAAAATAGAATCCAATCAAATCCGAATTAGTGCGGTTTTAATCGGTTTTCGATTTGGATCGGATTGGATGAGCGGTTTAATTTGAATCGGTTTGGATTTGAACAACCCTAAACTATACTATGGACGGGGAAGTTCCTGATGATGATGCTAATGACAATGAAAAAGAGAGAAGTGAAGTGGCTATTTGCGAGTGTGGCTTTTGGATTTATGGTGGGATTTTGGGGATTTGTGGGTCCACTGTTCATATTCAAATCATGGAGGTATGCCATTACCGTTTCCTTCACGATGTGTGGTACAAACTTCAATCATGTATGTGACTTTATGATGTTTTTCTGGTGCTTGGTTTTTCTTTTGTGTGCATGTGATGAGTTTGTAATGTTTTCTTTTCTTTTCTTTTTTTTGTAATAGTGGAAATAAAAATAATATGCACTTGTCCTGATTAGCTTGTTTAAATGTAATCCAGTTAGTATTGTTGTCCCTATAATAATAACACTTAATGCGAGTCAGATTTGGAAAAATCCAAGTACCATCTGGAAAGATGCACTTACGATCAAGGCACTTTGAATCCCTCTTTGTCTGAATCTCTGAGTTATAGAAAATATTTTAGTTTTTTTTAACAGAAAAAAAGAGAACTCAACCATTTAAGCCAAAATCAGTACAATGGTTGCGGAGATGAATAAGTTGAGACTTCGAGGTAAGGTCGTCTCTGTAGGAGAGGCGAAATACAGAAGGACGGAAACTGTAGATAGAGATGAGCGGTGCCAAGGAGAGGATAAGCAGAACCCATTACCTCAGAAGGAACCGAGGTAAGTAGGGGACGGTCACACTCTATCAACTGCTCATGGATTAGGGACAAAGGAAATCTTACAACCCATGATTGGGAGTGCGAATGTAAAGAAGGTGGAAGCTGCAGTAGCAGAGGAAAATTTGGAATGGGTGCGGAGGAGTTTGGTAGGAGTTACGACGAAGCCTATTGACTTCACATCACTGAGGGAAATGGCAGCGAAGAATTTGCCTTATGTTGTCAAAATTCAGGAAATGGGAGCTTGTAAAGCTCTGTTAATGTTTGATAGTGCCCTCCATGCAGAAGAGACGTACATGTTCAGGTTGAATTGTCTGTTACAAACTTTTCACAGGGTATGGAAGTGTAAGGAGTCGGAGCGTAGTGGATCCCGGAGGGTTTGGCTCGAATGCTTTGGAGTTCCATTATGCGTGTGGTCTGCAGACACCTTCAAGAAGATCGGAGGCCAGTGGGGAGCAGTAGTTGACTGTGCAAAGGAGATGGAATTGGATAGCGCATTCACGGTAGGTCGAGTACAGATTGATACGTGTGTTATGGACGTCATACAAGAGAGGATTCATGTCTTTGTTGGGTCTAGGGGATACGAAGTGCTGGTGAAGGAGAGTGGACCTGCAATGTGGAACATGCAGTACGAAGGAGTTTCGAAGATTGGTTGGATAATAGAACTACCAATTCGGGGGCCGTGAGTCACGAAGTGGCAACTATGTATGATGGAAGAAATAAACCAGGTCCATCTAAGAAGACCGATCATGACGAAGGTATGCTGATGATGGTGGATAGACGGGATGAGGAAGATAAGGGCAGATTAGTAACTTCAAACGATTTTTTGAATGAATGGGTTAATTGCAGTGTCGATCACAGTTGCGGAAAAATAGTAACGTATCAAGTTGTTAATGGCGTGAATCAGGGAGTTTCGGATCTTGAGGATGATAACGGAGATAGTTATGATGATGAATCGGATAGGACTGTTACTTGTGTATGCAGTTCAAGGCATCCTGGGCTGGATAGGGTTGGAAAAAAGGAAAAACAAAAGAAAAAAAAAACAAAGCAGCTCCAACGGTTGGGCCAAGACAAAAAGCAAGGGTTTAACTCATAGATCTAACGAATTGGGCCTAGCCCATTTGGCCATTGGGCATGACCCAGCTTGGCAAGAGGAATTGGGGATGGAGAGCAAGTCTCGCCCAGACGCACAACAACACATCGAGCTCAGTGGAGGGAGCTTCGTGGGAGGAGATGGTCGAATCCGAGAAGGGGAAGGAACCATTGGAAACAGACGGCCAGGTTCTTCGGGGAGCTGCTCGATTCGCGGCGAGGATGACTGCACCAGGACAGCTCGGGTAGCTGGTGCGGTTGATGACGACGGGACTGGAACCGTCGGTGGCGCAGCGCTCCCGCCAGGTTGGGTTGTCGATGAGGACAAGAGGGGCGGGCCAAAACGAAGGGCGGGGGAATAAGCGAGGCTGAGGGTAGCACTGGTGCGATCAGGGAGGGTGGTATGAACGCGATCGAAGGTCTGGTTCGGGAGGTGGTTGAATCTGTACGGTGCAGGGAGCCAGGCATGATCCACGGTCAACAGGTACCGGACCAGGCAATCATTCGGGAACAACGAAGAGGTACTTCGAATGTTGGGCAAGCTGGTGAAGACGTTCCATGTACTGGGTCTGGGCAAGAGGACTACAAGAAGGCGGAAGGGGAGGGGACACTCGGGGACTAGAGGAACAGATATTGGAGAACAAACTGACTTTGGCACTGGCAATGGAATCAGGGGCAGTGTTGTATGATGAGGAGGAAGACATAATGGCCATTCTTCAGGCGCAGAATGAGAAAATTGCACAAAAGAAAAGGCTGGATAAACAGAAGGAAAAGATGAGACGGTGCAGGTAGGGGTGGCAAGTGGGGAAGCCCGCCCCGCCCCGCCTAGTGAGGCGGTCCCAAAATCTCAGCCCGTCCCGTCTAATAGCGGGCTGGCG
>NC_029790.2:134540425-134552328 GCF_000816755.2 Arachis ipaensis | reverse complement strand
GAAGCCCGCCCGCCCCGCCAAAACCCGCGATTTAAGCGGTGCGGGTTAAGCGGGCTTTTGCTATTTGGCGGTCCTAATTTTCCAGCCCAGCTCGCCTTTTTTGGCGGTTACACGGGCTGGCCCAGCGGGTTTAGGCCCGTTTGCCACCTCTAGGTGCAGGCCTAAAAATAAAAACTAAGTGTGTGATAATAGTTCTAAATGATTTTCAGTTCTTGGAATGTTAGGGGTTTACGAGGTGATGGGAAGATGAGAATGGTGAAGGATTTAAAGAATACAAGGTATTTCTACAGTATGGCGTCGGCAAGGAGAAAAAATAACAGGATTGATTCTTTGGTCATTAATGGTAGATTGGTAAGGAACCAAGCTAGAATTAAAATAGCTATTAGAGAGTTTTACAAAGAGCTTTATCATCAGGAAGATTCTCCGGTGTTGGGATTCAGAGATGGTCTGGTGTAGGGGTGTTCATGGATCGGATCCGATCCGCATATCCGCGGTATTTATCCGAATCCGATCCGAAAATTGCGGATATGGATCCGATCCGCAAGGCTTTTGGATCGGATCCGCACACTAATCGGATCGGATTGCGGATTTTGCGTTGGTATCCGCATATCCGCGTATCTGCAAAAATAAATAAATTAATTAATAAATATTCTTTTTATGTTTTATTTCAACTAATAATTATCATATATATTGTATTATTTTAATTTATTAGGATCCAACCTTAAAAACTGCGGATATTGGATCCGATCCGATCCGATGATTTTAGTGCGGATCGGATCGAAATTTTGGCCATATCCGATCCGATCCGATCCGCGTGCAGCCCTAGTCTGGTGGAGGGGATAGAGGAGGTCGACTCCATAACCTTGGAGACATTGCCTTCGACTGAAGAGATTAGAGAGGCGGTATGGGATTGTGAGTCTTCTAAGGTGCCAGGTTGTGATGGATACAATATGAATTTCATAAAGAGATGTTGGAAAGAGATTGGGTCTGACTTCACAACAGCGGTAATGGGATTCTTTCAGACTTCTAGGTTGCCGGCGGAGTCAAATATCTCTTTCGCGAGTTATGAAGGACCATTTTCTAAGTTGGACAGAAGAGCCGTGTAGGAAGGAGGACCAAAAGCAGCGGTTAAAGTGCTTTTCTGCGATCATTTAGAATATTTGGATGGAAAGGAATAGGAGGATATTTCAGAATAAAAATAGAGGTGTTGAGGAAATAATCAGTATGTCCATGTTTAACTGCGACGAATGGAAGAGTGCACTCTCTTCATGTTGTTGATGGCTAGATCGGAGATAACAGGGGGAGTACTTTATTTTGTGTTACTTTCTAGATTTGCTTGTCTGTTTTAGATATCTTTTATGTTTGTTCCACTCTACTGTGTTGAGCTTTTATTTTCAAAAAAAAAATCAGCACAATGGGTAGCATCTAAAGAAAGAAAAATGACATTAACCTCATAAGGATCTGTATATAAATCATATCTTTTAGCTTGAACTATTGAAATGACTGGTATTATGTAACTGTATGAACCAGCAATAACTGTTGGCAATCTGGTTCCAAACAAAGATTGAAGAATGGTGCTTAGCCCTGCAACAAAGAGAAGGGTCTGAATCACCCTCACCTTCTCAGCCTACATTAGATCAAAGAACTTAGTATCATTAAATTTCAGTGAGTTTAGAAACAAAAGAATGAATCAAAGAAAGATTGAGAAAGTGATTACATCTCCTCCACCCATTTGAGGAACAATTATGGTTGGAATCAGGACACTCATGCCAAGAGTCAAAATGTAATGCTGGAACCCCAACAAAAATACTTCAGCTGCATTGTCATCAAATTTCAGCTAAAATTTTGAATGCATGCAAACCTAAATTCATTCGATTGGGAACATAATGTTTTCTTCCAAGGACTGATGGCTATAAGCATTTTCTGCATGCACTTTTCCACAGCCTAGATTCTTTGTATTGGATTTTTTTTTTATCTTTCATTTTGGATAATATATTATATTTTGATGAATATTAGAGGATCATTAAAATTTTTATTATTATATTATTTAATTGTTCAAAAATACCCTTGCTTCTCTTAAAATATTTTTTAAGCTCATTATCATTAATATTTTCAAAAAGAAAATTGTATACCATAAAATATTTAGAAAAAAAATTAAAGAATATATGAACATGTATATGTATGAATAAATGAACATGTATTATGTATGAACAAAGGAAACAGGTATTATGTATGAATAAAGCTTTTAGCCAAAATTTCACCGCCGTTGCTATAAAAATGCTGCAACATTAGTATGACAATCATGCTAGAGTCAAGAGTGGTAAAGTTTGTGTCTACAAATCACATAGTAGGAGAATTTATTTGTATACCATAAAATATTTTGAAAAAAATTAAAGAATATATAAACATGTATTATGTATGAATAAATGGACATGTATTATGTATGAACAAATGAAACATGTATTATTATGAATAAAGCTTTTAGCCAAATTTCCATAGCCGTTGCTATAAAAATGCAGCAACATTAGAATGACAAGCAAATAAAAAAAAAATAGAAACACCATAAAAGCAGATCCTAGACCCCTCCTAGTTAATCATTATAGAAGTATCTGTTGTTGTTCTCAATTGACCATTTGCATCTTTATAAACACAATTGCATTTCCTTAAACATTAGTTAAAGAGTAAACTATGCTCTCTAATCAATTATCATAGCCTAATATGCATAACAATTGGCATGGTCTTGGTAACAGATATCAAATATTCTCTCTTTTTAACATTGGTTTTACAATGCTGAATGTGAATGATATTGTTGAGATTTAAAAAACATAAACAAATTTCAATGTTCAATGCCTCCTAAGATTTTACCTTTTTCTTTTGCAATTTAATCTTCTTGAAATCTTAATAAGTAATAACAAATATTATTGTGAATGACAACTTGTCAATAAAATTTTGATGGATTTTATTAATACTTTAATTGAATTCATATTAAACCGGTTCAATTGTTATACTAATACCAAATTGGTTTAATGTCAAATCTAATTTTCATCAAGTTATGATAATATAAATGTAGTTTGTTATGAATCTTACTAATAGCATTGCATTCCTTAGTATTTCAAATGATTATTAAATTTTTTTATACATTTAATGTATTAGAAATATCCTACTAATATATGTTTTAAGGTCTAAGTATATATTTTAAAAGCATTATTTGACTAAATTTTTTATATTTTCTAAAACATTGAATAAATTAACGTCTTTAATTTATAAAATTATGAATAATCCAATTCAATCTACACACTTCTATTTAAGGTTATTATTAAGTAAATTTTTTTAAAAGAAACATATAATAAATACATTAAATATTTTACAATTTGTATTTTTATACACATTTTCTCAAATAATAAATTTAACAGTGACTTTATTTATTCGAAACCATTGTGAAAATCAAGAATCCAGGCCAAGAAGGAACAAGTGTAAGTGTAATTTTAACAAATTTCAAGGGATGTGAAGAATTTTTTATTTTCTTTTTAACCCATTCCTAGAAGTTTTACTTACAAGGAAGGCATCTTTCAGTTCCTCCTTTTCAATAGTGAGGAAGAAAAAACACACACACTAATACACAAACACAAATGCAACTTCAGATTCAACTCAATTTTCAAACCTGCTGTTAAAGCACACAAAAAAAATGGAGGAAAAGAAGAGACGTCCTTCTCTTCCTGCCAACTACGTCACTCTGGCTCAGCTGCAACAATCCTGGCTCCAACAACAAAAGCAGCAACAACAACAACCACCACCACATGAACAGCAACACGAAGACAAAATTGGACTTGAACAGTTACAGGGAGAGTCTCACCAAAGGCATGCAACCGCTTCTAGGTCTTTCGCTGGGAAAGAGAATCCAAATAACCGTAATCAACAGAAAAATCGTGATGATTCAGAAGGCATAGACAGAGACAGAGACGGAGACGTCAGTCTAGAAGGAGAAGGTAGCATGCAATGGAAGGAGAAAGTGAAATCGAAGACGAAACAAGCTAGGGTTGAAGAAAGAGGAACAAAATTCGAAGAGAATGAAGAGAAGGAGAAAGAGGAAGTGAAACAGGGATCGCGCCCGGAATATTTTTACCAGCAACACCGCCATGGAGCCGCTGTTAGGGTTTTTGCCAGAAAACAAAGTCACTTCAATCGGGCGAATCATTGGAAAGTTCGTGGTGACTCGGGAACTAATGCCGAGAAACAACGCAATGAAGCTGATACAGGAATTAGAGGCGCCGATGCGAAAAGTAAAGGCAACTACGAACCGAAGAAGAACAAGGAAGCGAAGCCAAAACCTAATGTTTATGAAGGTGGAATCAAAACCGAAGAGAAGAAAGAGAAAGAGAAACAGGATGAGGATGAGGAAGTGAAACAAGAGCAACGCCGTGGAACAGCTTCTAGGTCTTTTGTCGGAAAACACGATCGCAATGGTCGCTTGAATCGCGGAAAAATTCGTGCCGATTTTGGAACCAATGCTGAGAAACAATGCCATGACGTAGGAATAGGAGACGGTGAATCGAAGATGAATGCCACAAAGCCAAAATCTCTGATTGTGAAAAAGAAAACAGAAATGGGAGGAGAGAATGGAAAGAAACAGAGGGAGGAAGTAAGTAATGCTGAAGAGGAGAAAGCCAAAATCATGGAAAGCCAATCCAACGAGGAGAGTGCTGGTGGTGGTGGTGGTGTGCCGATGGAGGAGGTTGAGCAGAGATTTAGGGGTTTAGAGTTTAGAAGAATGGGTGATGGTCTCAATTACGCTCAACCTAGTTCTTATGGTGGTAGCATTTATGGTTACATTAACAGAAAGGGTTATAGAAGCGGTCATGGTAATGACTATGGCTATGGCAACAGGGATTTTGAAAGGGGCAAAAGAGGTGAGAAGATGGTTTGGATTAGGAAAGTTGACAATATTGGTGAAACTGAAAACTAGTTTAAATGTTCTTGCTTTATTCTGTATTAAATATTAGGTTGATTTGGATTTAGGGATTATCAAATATGATAGTTTTCTGTTCATATGGTTATAGGAATGATTTTAACCATGGAAGAGTACAGTTCTGGTGAATTATTCCGCCGAATGTGATTAATTTTCAATTTGCACATTTTGATATCCTAGTTCTAATTCATAGTGTTTAGTTTGAAATCAGAATTTGAGTTAAATTATGAATTAAAACTGTTTAGCTCTCTGTACTAAATCATTGTTTCCAAAGACACCTCAGTTAGAATTGAGAAGAGATCATTTTTCCTCATTTACCTTAGTTATAAAGTAAAGAACTACTAGTAGTCTACTACTACTACTATGTTAGTATTGAATTATTTATGTGTAGTTGTCAACAAAGAGTATTAGTCTACTATTACTATGTTAGCATTGAATTATTCAGGTGTAGTTGTCAACAAAGAGTATTACTGCTAGAAGTTATGCAAGAAAGGAATACTGTGGAATTAACATGACATGAGATTAAAATGATTGGAGGTTTGGAACTTGGAAAATACATACTTGTCTAATTTGCCATGATCATCATCATTATAATAAAATAGCTTCATCATGTTGAAGTCTTTGATGGATCTAATGCACTAAAGAAACTCATGGTTGTGGCTGTTGCTTCTTTTAGTGATTCTTTGTAGACAGCTATTTGAATTTAACCTTATGTAGACTGTGGGTCAATACATTGATTTCTTATGTCCTAACTTTGGCCAATCATAATTCACACAGATAGCAACGGCTCAAATAGATTCGATAGATCATAGATGTATATTAAAATTGGGGTTTAATTTGTACGCTTATTAAATTAAAGAATGAAAAATATGATAGAATTAAAAGTACATAAGAATTACATTTAAATTAAGTGTATGTAAAAGTAAAATATTTATTCAAGTGTACAAATAATAGTTTTTGTTTTTAGGTGGAGAAGAAGGGATTAAGGGATCAATCCCCAAGGAAACAAGAAAAAAAAAAAAAAAGTTTTAGTAAGACCCTTCTGACCCCTCGTGAAGGAGGTTTTACAAGAATCCGCAAATAGATCAAGGTTGATGGAATTTTACAGTGAGGCAAGTTATGATAGTTTGCTTCTCTAAGGGTATAGTTGAAAAAGAATCAGAATCAATATTTATTAGCAAAATGAATTATTATTATGATTTTAATGGCTTTTAATTAAATATTCTTTAAGGTTTTAAAACGAAATTTAACTTTTATAATTAAATGTGAATATCATAACTTTTTCAAATATAAATATATTATATTGAAAAATAAACATTAAGTTGATGAATTTATTAGACCGTTTTAGGTGATTAATAAGAATTGTGATTTTCAATTCCAATTTTTGTAACCGATAAAACCATCAATTTTCTTAATAATTGTAATTAAACTCATTTAAACTCAATTTTTGAATAATATAGCAACTAATGTCAACTTCCTCTTGCCTACAAATAAGATTTAACAGTAATTTGCACTAATCATTTTCTTCCCTCCATAGTTGTGTTTGTGGTGAATGGCTCAAAATAATGGTGGAGAAGATTGCAGCAAAGGTTGCAAGAAATGTTGCAAAAAGATAGTAGAGGTGCAGGTTCAGCCACACCCAGTAAAAGATCAATTGCCCGGAGTTCAATATTGCATCAACAGTCCTCCTCCATGGCGTAATTACACTCTTCTTTACTTAAGTTTTTTTTTTTTTTTTTTCATTGATGCTTGCTGTTTGTCATGGTGGCTATGTTCAACATTTGTGTATCAAATTCTCCTACTATGTGATTTGTAGACACAAACTTTACCACTCTTGACTCTAGCATGATTGTCATACTAATGTTGCAGCATTTTTATAGCAACGGCGGTGAAATTTTGGCTAAAAGCTTTATTCATACATAATACCTGTTTCCTTTGTTCATACATAATACATGTTCATTTATTCATACATATACATGTTCATATATTCTTTAATTTTTTTTCTAAATATTTTATGGTATACAATTTTCTTTTTGAAAATATTAATGATAATGAGCTTAAAAAATATTTTAAGAGAAGCAAGGGTATTTTTGAACAATTAAATAATATGACAATAGACCGTGACAAACTGACAATAGCTTCTCCCAAGCTTTAGGAAGAAAATAAATATAATATATTATCCAAAATAAAAGAAAAAAAAATAATCCAATACAAAGAATCTGGCATAGGCTTTGGAAAAGTGCATGGAGAAAAAGCTTATAGCCAATTAGTCTTAGGAAGAAAACATTATGTTCCCAATTGAAGGAATTTATGTTTGCATGCATTCAAAATTTTGGCTATGTAATCAAATTTTGTGAGCAGTAAAATTTTAGCTGAAATTTGATGACAATGCAGCTGAAGCATTTTTGTTGGGGTTCCAGCATTACATTTTGACTCTTGGCATGATTGTCCTGATTCCAACCATAATTGTTCCTCAAATGGGTGGAGGAGATGTAATCACTTTCTCAATCTTTCTTTGATTCATTCTTTTGTTTCTAAACACTCTGAAATTTAATGATACCAAGTTCTTTGATCTAATGTAGGCTGAGAAGGTGAGGGTGATTCAGACCCTTCTCTTTGTTGCAGGGTTAAGCACCATTCTTCAATCTTTGTTTGGAACCAGATTGCCAACAGTTATTGCTGGTTCATACAGTTACATAATACCAGTCATTTCAATAGTTCAAGCTAAAAGATATGATTTATATACAGATCCTTATGAGGTTAATGTCATTTTTCTTTCTTTAGATGCTACCCATTGTGTTGATTTTGACTTAAATGGTTGACTTTTCTTTTTTTCTCTTAAAAACTAAAATATTTTCTATAACTCAGAGATTCACTCAGACAATGAGAGGGATTCAAGGTGCCTTGATCTTAAGTGCATGTTTCCAGATGGTACTCGGATTTTTCGGCTTTTGGAGGAATGCTGTCAGGTAGTGAATTCGACTTTCTCGACTCAGTGACTGGCGAAAAGTGATACAAATATCATTTCTCTTTGTTGATTGGGTTTTCATTTTAATTGTTGTCAGGTTTCTTAGTCCACTTTCTGTAGTCCCATATGTAACTTTCACTGGACTTACTCTCTATCATCTTGGATTCCCAATGGTAAAGAATTCCAAGTTTTCTCCCACTTTTTCATTCAATTAGTTTGTGATCTTTATCTTTTAAGTTCTATTCAGCAATTTCTTTCTAAATCTTGTCCAAATGAATGTCACAGCTTGCAAAATGTGTCGAATATGGGCTTCCAACACTAATTCTCTTGGTGTTCATCTCACAGGCAAGTTCTTAGTCTTCTCTGTTTATAAATATTCCTATTAACTATTTGTTATCTTATTGCAAAGTTTTGAAAAGGTGAATTTAGAAAATGTAAAATAGGAATGGATTATGGATATGGAGAAGTTTGAATCAGTTTACAACTTTTTTCTTCTGCAGTATCTACATAGATATATTGCAACAAAGAAGCCTATACATGACCGATTCGCAGTGCTGTCCACGGTTGTGATTTCATGGCTATTTGCACAGCTTCTCACTTCATGCACTGCATATAACAACAGGCCAGAAACTACACAGACTAGCTGCCGAACTGATCGAGCCGGACTTGTGAGCGCCGCCTCATGGTAAGATTGAGTAACCTCAATTATGCTTTCACTCAAAGAAGATTTATCACTGCTAAAATTCATTGTTTGGAGAACACAAACTTATGTTCTAACTTCTAAGTAAGTAAGTTGGAGATACTTATATAGATAGACATGAGATTCCATGTGTGGATTTGTTTAATCAAGTTATTATTATTACTTATTACTTAACATCAAACAGAACAAGATGTAAATTTAGCAGTGCATAAATAGTTGTAATTTAAGCTTCTTTTTTCATGCAGGGTATATTTTCCTTACCCCTTCCAATGGGGAAGTCCTACTTTCAATGCTGGAGAAGCTTTTGCTATGATGGCTGCTTCTTTTGTTTCTCTATTTGAGGTATGCACAATGCAACCATATTAGTTACTAGTTTTTGATAATATAAACCTTGAAAATTAGGCAAAATACACTTTTGATTTTCCCTTTTTTGTATTTTTCTTACTCATATGCAGTCTACCGGAACATTCTATGCTTCGGCAAGATTTGGAAGCGCAACGCCGGTGCCACCATCTATTATCAGCCGTGGAGCTGGCTGGATTGTAAGATACCATGATTCATTACAATTTGCCATTCTTTCTTGGCCCATATTATAAATGAAACATATGATAAAAGTTAAAATTTATGTGACTCTATTGTGATTTTAGGGAGTAGCTACAATGCTGAATAGCATGTTTGGTTCTGTCACTGGAAGCACAGCATCAGTGTAAGTCTTTTAATCAAATTATAAGAGTCTTGTATCTCAATAAATCAAGGAACTTATGAATTTTATTATTAAAAGAGATCTTACTCTTGTGAATGTTTTAATGGAACTTTAGACTCTTATCAAGTTTTTCCTTATTTTTATGGATTGCATCATTTTCAGGGAGAATGCTGGTTTGTTAGCATTAACAAGAGTTGGAAGCCGAAGAGTCATTCAAATATCAGCAGGCTTTATGATTTTATTCTCTGTATTTGGTAATATTGAACCAATAAAACTTGTTACATTCTAGAACTTCACCATGTTGAGATTCATGAACTAATGGTATATTATATGTTAAATAATTCCAGGGAAATTCGGCGCGCTTTTCACCTCTATACCTTTGCCAATCTTCGCAGCCTTATACTGTGTGGTCTTCGGCTATGTCTGTAAGATTCTCTTATTCAATTCTTACCTAGTCTTAAGTTTCTGTCTCATTCTCTGCATGTTAGAGCTTTAAACAATTTTGGTTTGTAATTTTGTGATAATATGTAGCTTCTTCTGGCCTTGGATTTCTCCAATTCTGTAACCTCAACAGCTTCAGAACCTTGTTTATTTTGGGATTCACATTCTTCATTGGCTTCTCAATTCCACAATATTTCTCAGAATATTATCATGTGAAGCATGAATCAGCTGGTGCAAGATGGGTGAGATAACTTGACCAAAAAGCAATCAAAATTTTATTTTGTTAGGACCTTAGTATATAACATACAAAATTGGTAACAAAAAATAAAATTTTTAACATATACATTTATTTTGGCAGTTCAATGACATTGTGACAGTCATGTTCATGTCACATACAATGGTTGCTGCCTTGGTTGCATTCATTCTGGACATCACACTGTTGCGCGAAAACGATGATGATCGAAAAGACAGTGGAATGCAATGGTGGGAGAGGTTCACCATGTATAACAAGGATGTTAGGAACAATGAATTCTATTCTTTACCATGCAGGCTTGATGAGTTATTTCCAGCACTTTAAGAATGCAATGTGTGTTCTGTTCTGTTTTTTGAGAAAGGTTTCTTGTATTAGTTTCTCTCATTACATGGTTTCATTGAACTTTTTAGGGAACTTGAAGTAATAGTGCCATTTTTCTTAATGTTAGCACATTATAATAAAACATATTTTTACATGGGCAATCTTTTTCATGCTTATACACAAAGCAATGACAAGGATGGAGATATTGGTGTTTAATTATTGTATCATATCTGTCTGTTCTTGTTTGGGATCATTAGGGTAGCAAAATTGAATGCAACATGCGATTTTAATGCTCACTACTTCTCTTCTCATTTTTTTTTTAATTTATGTAAATGCTTATATGAATAGGACAAAAAAAATGTCTTTATTGTGCAAACATTTACAAGGAAAGTTTTCAAGTATACCGGTACACCAGTATTTCAGTGATTTTTTAACCATTAATCTTAAATATATGTATTATATATTTTTTTATAATTAAGATCAACGGTTAAAAATCACTGAAACACTCTAGTACACTTGAAAATTTTTCTATACTATATGAATTGGAACAACCAACAACTCTTTAATTTTAATATGTACATCCCTTAATGTATTAAAGAGTGGTCATTCATCCCAATTATTTAATTTCTTTTATTGTTCTAAAGAAAAGAAAAGAAGGGTAACTAAGTTTTAGTTGAAGTCCAATGTATTATATAACTATTATTCAGATTGATTGATGGTAATTTTGACTGCCTTAATATTAGGCTTGAAGATTTTTAGGGTGACATGTGAAGTCTTCGGCTATGAATATTGAATGCTTAATGCATGAGTCTCTATGGGGCCATGTTTGGTCATCGATATGAAATATAAATAAAAAAATAGAGTGGGAACAAATTTGGTATAAATTTTGATACATGGTATATTTTATTAAATATATTACAAAAGTTAAATTAAAATATATTTTTTATATATTTAATTGATTGATTTGATTTAAGCAATTTAATTAGTGATGCATCAATTGAACCAATAATTTAATATTTTGTCCGATTTGATTATTAAATTGAATTTAATAAGTATGTCCAAAAACCCTAATATCTCTGCTACTACATACCCACCCTCTACCAGATACCCTGATCTCTAGCACCTTATTTTCTTCATAAGTCTAGGATGGATTCATTCCTGTCCTGGCTATGATGTTAACCTTATTGTCACTTGTATTTAAATATTACATGCCTCTAGGAGCACAACAAAAGTACATCCAAAGTACATGCCTCTAAATTATTACACAATTACAGAAATTATTAATTCTACTAGTTTATTTAAATATGTGTAGTTACAGCGAATATGAGATTAGTTAAGATGGTATATCAACCATCTTACACACTGAAAATTTTTCTAGGGTCAAATTCTAAAATAACAGAAAACATCTATGCAAAAAATAATAATTTGAAAAAAAAAATTATACCAAATTCATCCAAATTTCCATTTTTTATTGTATAGAAATATAGATGAGAACTTTTTATATTTCTAATGCTAGAGTAATAGGTTAATCTCAACTAGGGACGGATCTAT
>NC_029790.2:134533678-134540305 GCF_000816755.2 Arachis ipaensis | reverse complement strand
ATAAAAGAATTAAATTTAAAAATAAATTAATATATGAGATCATATTAGACTTTTTAATTTCAATAAGCACAAACTATCTTTAATAAGTTTTATCTTAGATATTTTCAAAATCGCTCTTATCTTTTTAAAGTTGCAAACACAAACACATATATACATAAAACTACACCGTAATTTAAACATACATGTGTATATATAAAAATACATTCTAATATAAAATTTAAATTCATGTATAAGAGGAATACATGTTTAAATAGCAGCTGAAGAACGAAAAAATAAAATATGTATTTTAATATGTCTATATTACAATAATTATGATGTTTTAAAATATACTATTAAAATTAAAATAATATTTTTTATTATTTAATAATACATTTTAAAAAATATTATTAAAAATATAATTTTAATTTTAACATACTTAAAATAACTGCAGTAAGCAAGCATAAAGATACTAGGATTCAGCAAAATAAAATTATGTTCATATAAAATATCTCACGGGTATCAAGTATGAGTAGTAATAAGGGTAATTTACGCATCTAAATTGTTTGACCTCAATATTACGCAAACACATTGTTTCCAAATTTAATACGCAAATGCATTGTTTCACTATTTTATGTAAACCGCTACTGGCAGTAGCGGTTTACAGGTGTGCATAAACCGCTACAACCAGCCGCGGTTTATGTGTGTGAGTGTGTGAGTGTAAACCGCTGCTGCCAGCAGCGGTTTACGTGCGTGTGTGAGTGTAAACCGCTACTGGCAGTAGCGGTTTACAGGTGTGCATAAACCGCTACAACCAGCCGCGGTTTATGTGTGTGAGTGTGTGAGTGTAAACCGCTGCTGCCAGCAGCGGTTTACGTGCGTGTGTGAGTGTAAACCGCTACTGGCAGTAGCGGTTTACGTGCATGTGTGTGTGAGTATAAACCGCTACTGCCAGTAGCGGTTTACGTGTATGTGTGTATACTATTTAAATAATATTATAAATAAAAAATTTAATTTATCATTTCACAATATAATTTAAAAAATATAAATATGCATGTAATAAATTTTTTATTTGTATTTATTATTAAAATGAGATTAAATAGCAAATCAAAGAGTGAGTACTCACAGAGTACTAAAATATATAAACTAAGACTAATTTTTTTTTAATCTTCATCCCTTTTAAAACTCATGAATGATAAAATAATTTATTTTTAGTAAAAAATTCACTAAAGCATACACTTTTTCTTTAAAAATTACTTCATTTTTTTATCCATATAAATCATATGATTGCAAAAAATATATACTCCGTTTTCTTTCCCTCAATTTTTTTGTAACTTAATTTAGCGGTTTCTGTGTTCCTCACGTTGCAACGTAAATCGCTAGAGGAATACATAAACCGCTGAATTAAGTTACAAAAAAATTGAGAGAAAGAAAACGGAGTATATATTTTTTGCAATCATATGATTTATATGGATAAAAAATGAAGTAATTTTTAAAGAAAAAGTGTATGATTTAGTGAATTTTTTACTAAAAATAAATTATTTTATCATTCATGAGTTTTAGAAGGGATGAAGATAAAAAAAAAAATTAGTCTTAGTTTATATATTTTAGTACTCTCTGAGTACTCACTCTTTGATTTGCTATTTAATCTCATTTTAATAATAAATACAAATAAAAAATTATTACATGCATATTTATATTTTTTAAATTATATTGTGAAATGATAAATTAAATTTTTTATTTATAATATTATTTAAATAGTATACACACACATACACGTAAACCGCTACTGGCAGTAGCGGTTTACACTCACACACACGCACGTAAACCGCTAGTTTACACTCACATACACACGCACGTAAACCGCTGCTAGCAGCAGCAGTTTACACTCACACATTCACACATAAACTGCGGCTGGTTGTAGCGGTTTATGCACATCTGTAAACCGCTACTGCCAGTAGCGGTTTACATAAAATAGTGAAACAATGCATTTGCGTATTAAATTTGGAAACAATGTATTTGTGTAATATTGGGGGTCAAACAATTTAGATGCGTAAATTGCCCTAGTAATAATGATAGGAAATGGTTGAATTTGTATAAAAAATTAAAGTTTTAAAGATATAAATAAATGTGAGACACAAAATGAAATTGTTGGGGGCCGTACAATAGAATAGAAGTACGGAAAATAGAAAAAGGAAAAGTGGTAAGAATGGAGAATGAATCCAAAGGAGGGTGGAGTGGAATGGGAAGAATGGTGAGAGGAGGAGAAAGAAAGAAAGAAGTAGTGATGATGGGAGAGGTAGGTGTCTCATCAGCGTATCATAACTGGGGAATACCCATCAGATACGCTCACATGCTTCTTTCTCTCTCTGTGACTCTCAGGGATTATTGGGATTTTTATTTTGTTTCTGTTCAAAACAGCATCTTCCAAGAACCTAATAATAATGATAATAAGAATAAGGCATGTATGTATATATCATTCCGGAAAACATGGTCAGTGGTAGCGGGATCGCCGCTTTCTCATACGATCAGCAATTCAGCATGCATATGGATTGTTAGCTCCTATTTCTTTTTTTGCTTTTCTCTCTCTTCTCACAGCTGGCCTTTTGTCCAAACCATGATTGCATTGTTAGCATGCTTAATAGCTGCAAAAATCAATTTTCTTTCTCTCTTATCAGACTCCTTAACAATAATTTGTAAATTTTTTTAATTATTCTAAGAGTTTAATTTTAATATATATCATCAAATTATATTCATCTACGTTATTTTAGTCCTAATTTAGACTAATAATTATATTTATATGGTAACAATTTTTTTTTTGAGATTTAGTAGAGTTTTATATAATTTTCGTCCTTAAAAAGATCATTTTTTTTGTTGTTTTGATTTGGTCACTACTACAATTTTTTAGATTATTACTGATAGATTTTTAATAACGATTTGCTTTTAGTTTAGTAATGGACATTAATATTAGTAACAAAAATAGTGACGGATGAAATTTGTCACTAAAAATAGAATCAATAAAAATTACCATCAAATTTCAAAATTTATCATTAATTTGACTAAAAAAAAACAACAAATCTAATTCATCTGCAATGAATAAATATTTTTCAACTAAAAATAGATTATTTCTGTCGGTAATAATTCTTTAATAACAAAATTATTTTTGCGACGGATAAAATCCATTGGTAATGACAACCAAAGAAATTCATTTTTAATTTTTTTTTTTACAGAAATTTGATCCACCGGGTAGTAGAGAGTCAAATTTTGGCATTTAGCTTTTCACATGAATATTTAACCTATAACATCAATACTTAATAAAAAAATAATGACATGTCTAAAATAATTAAAGATATTTTAAATTTTACTAGATTAAAACAAAATATATCATGATCAATCCAAAATACGTATATTTTAAAATACCTAAGTTTTATTCAAACCAAAATTATTTAATATAACCTAAACAAATAAAAGAGAATTATGAATTTTTCTAAACTTGAAGAAAAATAAGTGTAATTGATCTTGTTTTATGTTATTGTATGCATGCATGTGGGTTACTGCTCAAGTTTTGTATCAACTTCATTGGGGACTACTTACTACCTGTCTTGTAACAAGTGGGTGTAGTTGCATCCTAATACTAAAAGGCCATGTTTAATTATATTGTCATGTCTTAGTCTAGTAGTATCTTCATTGGGACTAGCATTTTGTGTTACACATTAAAAGGGACTTGATAAGGGACATATGTATTATCTTATTAAATTTTACTTTATGTTAACATGATAAAATTATATTGTTAGAAATAAGAGACTAAATTGGAGAAATGATGGTATATTATTGAGTGTATTCAAGTTGTCTATGCAAGTTGTCTAGAATAATACAATATAAAAGGGTATTTATAGGTACTAAGAGAATCGTAATAATAAAAACGTAATTTTCTATAATAAATATTCAGATATACTAAATAATACTAATTGATTCTAATTATATTCTAACATCCCCTCACTTGAGTTTGAAACTTATTTAAAACAACGAAATAAAGAGAAAAAAAAACTGCATAAACCGATAAAACGGGTTCAGACAGAACTGTCGGAAGGAAGTGCAGATGGAACTGCCACTTGTCTGAATGAAGCGCAGATGGAACTGCCGCTTGTCTAAAGGAAGTGCATATGGAACTACTGTTAGTCTTAAGGAAGCGCAGACGGAACTGCCGCTTGTCTGAAGGAAGCGCAGACGGAACTGCTGCTTGTCTGAAAGAAGCACAGACGGAATTGCCGCTTGTTTGAAGGAAGCGCAGATCGAACTGCCGAGGAAGTGCAGATGGAACTGCCGGAAAGAAATGCAGATGGAACTGCCACAAGGAAACACAGACGAAATGCAAACAGAACTGCCACGCGAAGATGCAGACGAAACTGCCAAGAGAGAACATAAACGGAACTGCCACGAGAGAACCACTACAACGATATAGATTATTTTTTAGGGTTATAATGTGTAAAAGAAAATTAAAATTTGTCAAAAAAATAAATTTTGACACTATTTTAACTATGAAAATATGTTAATAAAAATTTTGTCAAAAATAGTATTTTTAACATATAAGTGATTGTGAAAAAAATTTAAATCTTATTTTGATAAATATTGGCTGTCAAAAATAATTTGTTAGAAAATTTTGAGAACATATTTTCTGTGATACTTATTAATTGTCAAAAATACTATTTATTTTGACACTTATTGACTATAAAATATTTTCAACAAAAAATTTTAACAAAGAATGAAATGAGATCTTGAAACTAAAGAATAAATTGAGATTTTGAAGATAAAGAATGAGTAGTATAATCCTAAACTGAGAGCAGTGTGATGTCAAAATTAACAGAGCCCAAAGAAGAAGAAAAATAGTAGAGTAAATTGAAAACAAATGAGTATCAAAATTGAGGAGTAATTTTCTACGGTCAAATTATTCATCAAAAAAACATAAAAAATTTGACATTTGTGATATTTGTCAAAAATATATATTAGTTTTGACATTTAATTATGGTGTTAAAAAATAAAGTGTTAAAATAACTCTATTTTCTTGTAGTGTAACGCAGATGGAATTGCCACGAAAGAACGCAGACGGAACTGCCACACACGAGAGAACGCCGACGGAACTGTCAAAAGAGAGCGAAAACTATATGATTTCTTCATGAGAATAGGTAAGCAGCGGATGACAATGGTGTTTGATCATTCAACTCAAAATAGGCTAGTCGGTGAGGTGAAAAAGTATCAAAGGAGTGACAAAAGGGAAAGAAAAATGACAGAAAAAAAATACAAAAAACTACGGCGATTTCATCGCAAGGAAAACAACCTATCATCTTCAAGGAGGATATCATGACTCTGATACTATGTTAGAAAAGGGAGAGGGAGTAATAGGAAAAAGGTTTGTAAGTATTCAAGTTGTCTACTCAAGTTGTCTAGAATGATACAATATAGAACAGTATTTATAGGTACTAAGAGAATTGTAATAATTAAAAAACTACGGCGATTTCATCGCAAAAAAAACAACCTATTCTCTTCAAGGAGGATATCATGACTCTGATATCATGTTAGAAATAAGAGACTAAACTGGAGAAATGATGGTATATTATTAAGTGTATTTAAGTTGTCTATGCAAATTGTCTGGAATAATACAATATAAAAAGATACTTATAGATACTAAAAAAATCATAATAATAAAGACGTAATCTCTTATAATAAATATTCAAATATACTAAATAATACTAATTGTACCTAATTGATCCTAATTATATTCTAACATATATTAAATTTAATTTCTTGCTATTGATCATATGTTCGCATGCATATATTATAAAATTATATGAAAAATTCATATTGATTATGTTCGTCTTTTTTTTATCAAATTTATCTTCATTTACGTTAAAATTGAAATCTTTATTTATTTTTTATAAGAAATGAAATCTCTTTTAACATTTTTCGCACTACTAACATATCACACCCAGTAATCTTATTGCTTTATCCCTTGAGATGATGATAGATGAAGTAACTTGACTAAGGGTATGTTTGGATGGGTTTATAAGTAACTTTTTTTAACTTTTAACTTATGAAAAGATGTAATATTAATGTCTGGTACAATTTTCAAAATAAAATTGCAACTTTCTAAAAAGCTATTTTGGTACTTAAAAAAAGATTAAAAAAAATGACTTCTCTCAGAATAAAAAGCTTTTTATCACATTTCTCTTAAAATAAGTATTTTTAGAACTAAAAAACTAAACACAAAATAATTTATTTATAAACTACTTTTAATATAAATATTTATTGTTTAAGCTATTTTCTCAAAAGTAACTTAATTAAGTTGTTTACCGAAACTTACATTTTGCTTGAGGAATAAGTATATATTTCATGGGCAACAATTAAAAAGTTAAAACATAAACTTTTGTGAATACTCAAAGTTGTTTTAGGAAAATGATGAAAAACTAAATTAATTCGATTATAGGCAAAATTTGATAAAATTTAAGCTAGAAAATCAGTTATTATAAGCATACGCAATATTTTAAAACTTATAAGTAGAAGTTGATTATTATATTGAAACGGTAATAATAATTGTATCAAATTGACCATAAATATCAAATACTATATAAGGGTTAACTACGAATTTGATATATC
>NC_029790.2:134530400-134533371 GCF_000816755.2 Arachis ipaensis | reverse complement strand
TTTTTTTATTTAAAAAAATGTGGTCATTCACAATATTTTTTTTTAAATTACTTGACAAAAAATTACTAAATTTTAAGGATAAAAATATCTTTTTTTAATAATAATTACAAAAATGTGCATCAAAATTTGATATCTAAAGTCATTGTTTATAATATATATATATTTAGCTCTTTTTGTCGCATTTTTAAATCTTTCAAAAATTTATATGTCATTAGCAATATGAACTAGGGATGTCAATGGGGCAGGGCGGGGGCGGGGGATGCCTCCCTGCTCCCCATCCCCGCCCTCAGATTTGTTCCCCATCCCCGCCCCATTCCCCGCCGTGGGGGAATATTGATCCCTATCCCCATTCTCCACGGGGCCCCATTTCCCGCGGGGACCCCATTCCCCATCTACATAATAATTCTAACTAATTATTAATTTTCATATGAATAGAGTTGCAAGTATCTATCTTATACAAAAACTGCAAGATTTTATACAAAAAGTCTAAATGATACGATGGTGACTTCTCTCGAAATAACGCAATAGGGGGACGCAACGACGAGTCAAAGGACAAAACAGTAGACGAGGTAAGAGACGTGGCAACAGAGAGGAGAATGGACACGACGGCAGAGTTATGAAAAAGAATGCCGCAAATAGAAATTACGACGCGATAAGGGTGATGGCACAGTGAGGTGTGACGATTCGGTGAGAAGGATGACGAGGGGGTGACTGCAGAGAGGTTAGATGGAGTATGGACAGCCTTAGGGATCTTTGAATTGAAGAAGGGTTATGCAAATAAAGATTATGAGTTTTGGGTTTCTATATATGTGTGTGTGAGAAATGACTAAAAAACATATATGAGAAATAAACTATTAAGGAAAATTTAAGGAATTCATAAATTTCGGGGAATAGCGGGGACGGGGCGGGGATCCCCGCTCGGGTCCCCACGCCTGCTTCGGGGGAATTTTGTCCCCCATCCCCATCCCCGTGGGGAAAATTCCCCACAATCGGATCCCCATTCGGGGCAGTCCCCGCAGGGATCCCCACGTCTCGGGGAATTTTGCCATCCCTAATATGAACTTTCGAATATCATTTTGATAATTTACTAAACTATTTAAAATAAAAAGAAAAAAACTTTATACCTTATCTTAGTAATTCATCATAGAATCTTGTTTTTCATACCATAGGCTGGATTTAGTTATGAAAATAGAATAAGATAAGACACTGAGAATAAGACACAAAGTACAGAAATATAAAAATTAGTATTTTTATATTTCGTTTGGTGATAAACTAGAATAAATTATAAAAGTTCAATTTATTCTCATTTAAAAAATTTAGAAAGAAAAATATAATTATGAAAAATTAACAAGAATAATAAAAGATAAAATAGAAAATAAATTATATCTCTTATCAGTGTCTCTGTGTCCGTCCTTTCTGTATGGATACAAAATACATTAATTCAATATCTCTGGATACAATGTCTCTATCCGTGTTTCATCTATCAAACACAATTTTATGTCTTTGTGTCCATATCTCAGTGTCATGTGCCTGTAAAAAAACACAATTATATATATAAATAAGGAGAGAAGCAATTTGGATTCGTGCAATGGTGATTTCACCCGTCTAATTAAACAAATATCAAAGATTTGAATCTCATTTTATATATGCAGCAATTCATTAATTGATAATAAATTTTTAAATAAAACTTAGTAAATTTTTAAATAAAACTCAGATCCGTGACAGATTAATCCTTAAAATGGGAATACCGTAATACAAAAATATATATACAAATAAAGAGATTATTTGGGTACCCATCTCTCTTATTAGTTTCTGTTCTACTGTCCCAAAATAATGTGTAACATGAGAAGACCTTAATATATTAATGACTGAAAGCTATATATGCTATGCATTATAGTGAAATGACAACTTAGTAAAGCAGCAATAATGCAAAAATAATTGTCAGGGAAAGTCTCCTAATCATGACAAGATTAAAAGGAATAATAATTTCACATCACTATTAAAATTGGAGTAAGTGGTGATTACTAATTATCACTCAAGGACAGGTAATTTCCTTAATTAAAAGAAAAGACAATTCAGACTTACCTTTCTAGATGTTAAATACTAAATAGTACAATAATGATAAAGTTAAAAGAAGTTAAATAACAAATTATAATTCTGCACATTTTATAAATGCTTTTAAATTATTTGTCTCAATAGGTTGGTCTCTGAAATCATGGACCAGACAAAAAAAGCACGTGCAAATTTCACTGCTCTAGGTTTTGGTGGCATTATTATCATTATTATTATTATTGTTTCACCATGGTCACTGTGAAGCTTCAGAGATATGTCATTTGTAGCTTCAGAATTTGAGATTGACTTAACACTCTTTGTTTCAGGGGAAAAAAAAAGATCCAAGAACAAAGTGTAGTGTGAGTTTTCAATTATGTCTCTCATCTCACTATTTCAATGTAATAGGTATTTAATTCTTTCTGTACACACTACTATCACTTCTGAACATTAGATTCTCATGATTCACATATAATGTATTTTTCTCATTAAATAAATAAATTAATTAATAATTGAAGATATATATATACAGAGGAAGTATAGAGAGTCAATGAAATATCTGTACAATATGTATAATGGAGTTTATGGATGTCCGATTCAGTATTAGAGATATAACCATTAGTATTACCTTTTCCTATCAACTTAAGCTTTTGGAATGAGTGGTTTCATGATATGGTATCAGAGTTTTAGATCCGAAAGGTCAAGAATTCGATCCTTGGTGAACCCTAAAATCAGCTTAAGCTTTTGGGATGAGTGGTTTCATGACATGAGATGTTTATTATCCCTGGTACTCGAATGGTTATTCTGGATAATATGAGTGATGTTCATTTTTTAACTCATAGCTCATTGTATATATTGTACAAATATTCCATTGGCTCTCAAGCAGGATTCATATATATATATATATATATATATAATCCTA
>NC_029790.2:134528601-134530252 GCF_000816755.2 Arachis ipaensis | reverse complement strand
AGTATCCTACACTTAGTTTTTGTTAAAGCCATGTTTACATTAAATGTAGTCATGTACAATTCATTTTCATCCTCCATCAGCATACCCCCTAATATGTCCCTTATCTTCTAGATAGGTAGAAAACTGAAGCATAAAGATTTGACTTTAACCAATGTGACATGGACTTGATTATTTGTCCTGGGTGTGAAAGTGAAAGAAAGTTGATGGTATAGGATAGGATATATATCCATATATATAAAGCTAAGTGCCAAAAATAAATATATATTTGTATGTTATTAAAATATAAATAAGGTATATATAATTTTAAAACTACTAATTTTTTAATTATTTTTATATAATTTAAAGATATTTTACATAAATAAAATAATTAATTATGAATATTTAGAATTTAATTTTGGAAGATTGAAGTATTTTTCGTCGGTGGTTAGGCACTGTATGGTATAAGCAATGTTTGACCTTGGTTGCCATGAAAAGGGGACCATAGTAGGAATGCTCTTGTGCCATACTTGTACAGTGCTACACTCTTAACTCTTAGCATATAATAACAAATGAAAAAGGGCCTAAGGGCTAAGGTGATAGTATCCCAATTCTTATATATATCTGTTTCATTAGTGTCTTTTTCTTTCTTTTCAATTGGTGAATAGAAGAAACTGTTGAAGTAATTAACATATGTGTCATGACCCATGATTTGAACTGCTCATCTACATGCATGGGCTTCACACATAGCTTGTGCCTTTCTTTCCTCTCATCCTATACCATTAATTATTGTATTGTTGTTTTCAAATTAAACATAAAGTGAGGCTTTTTCTTAAATAAGTAGTTTTTTTATAACCCATCTTTGAATATTCTTTATTAGGTAGTAAAGAATATTACACCTTTTTTTTTTAAATACAGGGAGACTCGAATCTGCGACCTCTAGGTGAGTATGGAGAGACTATGTCATTTAAGTTATAGCTCATTGGCAAATATTATACTTTTTTGTTAATTAAACAAATATTATATTTTATACCAATAATTTAAAATTACAATTTAAAATTTAAGATTTATTGTGTTTTATAATTTATTTCTCCTTAAATTTTTTATTTATATTTAATAATAAGTTGATTTTCATTGAACGTTAAACTCCTTATTTTTTTTTTCGAAATACATTACCATTTTCATTATATAATAATTGACTTAAATTTGGAGGGTTGAGAAACTAATCATCTTAAACGAAATGTAATAAAAAGATATAACCTATATTCTTGAGTTAGTTATACGAATGAACATGTAATTATACATAGTAGTGTATCAATAGATACTATTATATTTATACTAATGTATTTAATAAAAATTGAACTAGTTGAGATGACAAATGATTTATAATTTAACTAAAACATTTTGGATTCAAAAATTTGGAGAAATCTTTTTTTTATGAATTATATATAACGAAAGTATTTTAGAAGAAAAATTGGACACTAATCTTCTTTGTATTCCTATTATATATACTAGTTTATTAATAGACACTAATGTTCTTGTTAATTTACTTTTGTATATTAAATATGTGCTAAAATAATAAAAAGAGAATCAAGTGAGATAGTGAGTTATTTTTAAATTAGTTAATAAGAAGTCTTAGGTTCAAGTTATGAAAATAACAAAATAATTTTTTATA
>NC_029790.2:134525847-134528392 GCF_000816755.2 Arachis ipaensis | reverse complement strand
GTACTATGACCTATTTATGATTGGAAAAAGAACATGACATGCACCAATCTAAAATCGGTGGGTTATTAGGATTATTTAGGATAAGAAGTTTTTTGTTCCCATATGATGAACCATGGAAGCCTAAGTTCCATGATAGATTGATTTCCATAATAGAATAGAATTATTGATTATTATTTAATATGATTTAAGCTTTAGAGAGTTCTACAGGTAGAAATGATTGAGATTGATAACCCAAGTGCTTAACAGAGCAGTAAGCATCAAACATATGCAAATGGACACATTCTATTAAAATGGGCGGGACCAATTGGAGTCAGACCAGAATCATATAGTGGCCCTATGATCTATACATAAAGTCACATTTCATTGTCAATTGACACTACCCAATAACCCTAAATTATTATATATTAAAAAAAAGTAAAGCATATTAAATAGTTTGATTTGTATTAATTAATTAATTAATTTACAAACAATTCAAGAATTTATTTATTGCCATTTTGGTTTGAAAATATTTAGAAGTAAACAAATGAAAACAAGTATTACTGATCGACTCTTTGAATGCCAGCTGTAAAGTCGACTCTTAAAATTTAATTTCCGACTCAAGAAAATAAAGAAAGTATTCAATTCGAAAAAAGGAATTAAAATAATAATAAGAGGAAGTAATGAATAGAGGTTGGGTTCATTATTGATTGAGTGACTTGTTGAAATGAGAGTAGGGTCAAGTGACCAGCAATTAACTCAACACTTTCTAAATAGTAAATAGGCATGAAACCAATCTAGGAATGGAAGATTTAATGGCATTACCATGTTTACCATGTCAAGTGTGATGGAATTGTTTTTACTGTTCAATAGGTTCAATGCATTGATATTGGCATAGTACAAAATAAATATATATATAATATGGCCCTAGAGATAGATACCAGATTTCAAGCCTAATGTCACTACAATTTTCACAGGTACATATTCACAGATATAGAAAGGAAGGGCAATGCTTCCAAGATTAATGGGGCCATAGTACTGTATGGATTTTGCTACCATTTGGCTTAGATAAGTTTTTTGTCACCAGGGAGAGTATTGAACTTATGTGGCATTTCTGAAAATCTTATATGTCTTCTAGTCATGTGTTCATGCTGTATCTTTTGTACTATGTTCTTTCTCTCTAAATGCTTTTCACTGCTGCATCTAACTTTCAATATATCAATTCCAAATTATGTATTCATTCTTTCTCATTCAAATCTTCTTTTAAAAAAAGTAATAATTATTTACATTATTTTCTTACTAATAAAAGATTATAATTTCCTTTGTATCCTTTGGTTCTAAGTTTTCTCTAGGCTCATTTTTTTGGATATACAAATTTTATGTGTATTGTGCATAGGTATGGAGGTGGGTGATGTTAGACATGAATGTGGGATAATTTTTTTTGAACCATAAAGTGAAGAAATCGGATTGTCCGATTTCTTTGTTAAAAAAATTATGAACACAAATCGGATGGTCCGATTTGTGTGGGAGAGAAAATTGGAGGGTCCGATTTGTACTTTTACAATTTTTTTATTTTGAAAACAAAAATCAGATGGTCCGATTTTATTATTAATTTTTTTTAATTGTTTAAAATACAAATCGGACGGTCCGATTTGTGTGATGCAATTTTTTTTAATTTTTTAGTCCGATTTTCTCTTGATACCACAACTGCGTAAAACACTCGTACACTCCATAACTATGTCCTACACCATTCCTCCTTCCATATCTAAATTAAAAAGTGTTCTCTCTAGTCTCTTCTCACCAACCATTTTGCATATGAATTTAAAGGGAAGTGAAATGAAAAATAAGAAGCAGGAAGAAACTACTGAAGGAAAATAAAGGAGCAGTCTTTTCACCGCAATACAGTTGCTTCTTATTCGCATAACATTTTGAAATCTTGGCCTCACCACTGCTTTCTTTCAATATAACGTGCCTTTGTCTACCTCAATTAGGACACTTTGCATTTATAATACAAACACTTTTTAGTACTCAAAATACATAGTAATTTTATTTGTTTCTAATCAAAATCAACTATTGTAATTAAATAAAACAATCACTTTATTAATTGGTGTAACCAACATTATTTTTGTGGATTGCTTTATGACCCCCAATTTCAACTTTAAAAAAGGAGAAGAAATTTCCAAATTAGAAAAACTTTTGACCCTTTTTTTGTTTAAAACTAAGTGGTAAATATTGATTTGTGAATTGTGATAGAGTTAGTTGTTAAGCACAATTTAAAAGAATCTATAATACTCAATTCATTCACAACTTAAAGAACCTTGTTTTGTTGGTGGTTGCAAAACAGACATAAATGTATGAAGAGAGAGGGAGGGGAAATAAAAGGAGAGATATTTGTAACATTTATCTTATTGTACTTTTTTTGGAATTTAGCATCATTTTATTATTATAAGATAAATCTGTACCACAATTTAAATTGAGTCATGTTTAATCTTCTTACAATGATAAATTTTAAATACATATACAGAAAATTGGAATTTAGTGTTAGTTTATTATTATAAGATGAATTTGA
>NC_029790.2:134525235-134525780 GCF_000816755.2 Arachis ipaensis | reverse complement strand
ATGAGAAGGGAGCATACAGCATTTATTGTGAGGTCAACTATCAAAACCCCCTATAACCATTAATAGAAACAAAAGGGCTAATCATTAAAGCATCATTAGTTGTGAATTGGCCAAATTAAGATTAACTTTTGTCCTGAAAGGACAGCACTATCCTCCTATGAGAGGAGCATGGTAATGCAATGCTGCCATAATGGAAAAATAACTCCATATATATATTTCAAAATTCATTTATTATAGTGGGCCGGAAACACCAGTATTCCAGTTGTTTTAACTGTTGATTTGAATTATAAAAAATATATATAATATATATTAATTAAAATCAACGGTTAACATAACTGGAACACCAGTGTTTACCGCCGGTACACTTAAAATTTTTTCAATACATTATAAGTATCACTAAAATTCAAAGTCACACTTCATTGCATAGTAACAAAACAAAGTATCAGCCAAGAAGCAATAGCTCAAATGGCATAGTCTCCCCATACTCAATTAAGAGGTTGCGGATTCGAGTTTCCATATCTTCGGTAAAAAAAAAAAAAACAAAA
>NC_029790.2:134517157-134523945 GCF_000816755.2 Arachis ipaensis | reverse complement strand
AACTAGTAAATGGATATTCATATATACTAAGCAAAAATCAAATATTTAATACTTATTTAAATAGACGAGTGAATTAATGGGATGAATCCTTTGATACTGAGCTATTGCATCTCCCCTTATCTCTCTCACTCCCTCTTTGCTAGAAGACACTGCCGTACACATACACACACGCACATAAGGCCAACTGGCATATTGATTCATTCACATAAAGATAAAATAAGAAGGTGAAAGGATTGTGCTAAAGGACACATAATAGTTTAGAATTATAGTGCATTTTTTTATTATTATTTTTTTTTCTCTCTCTCTCCTTTTTGTTTGTTAATGAATTATTAGTCTTTCTTTTTCTTTTTCTTTTTCTCCTCTTCTTATACTTATGATGAGAGTAAGAGAGTGTGGAAAACAGCTACCCTTTAGGATCTTATACAAGTTCCTTTGATCACAGAATCTATATATATAAGAGCATCAAATTAGTTCTTTCTTATTAGAAAGAGGAAAAAAAAAAAGAGATGGATATATCAGCTTCACAATACAATAGTGCTAGTGAATCAGGTTGGACACATTATTTGGACCAATCTTCTTCACTTGTTTCTGAGAGTTATTTCCAAAGAATAGATGAATTTGAAGGGAAAGGAGCAGGAAGAATAATGGAAGAGGAGGAGTTTGAAGAAGATTTGTCAATGGTTTCTGATGCTTCATCAGGTCCTCCACATTATGATGATGCATCATCATGGTATTGTGAGAATAATTGGTATGCTAATAACAATAATAATACCAAAGAATCACAGAAGAAGAAGAAGAAGATGATGGTAAAAGAATATGGAAGAAGTCAACAACAACAACAATCTTCATATCTTGATGACACTGCTAGCTCACCAATCTTCAACTTTCCAAAGGAGAGTCACAAGGTTAATAAATTCATTAATTTCTCATGACATAATAATAATAATAATACTAATTAACATGATTTTCATATAGTTTAATTTCTTGTTAGTAATTTATTAATTAAATGAATTCTTTTGTTTATTGAACAGAAGAGTTTCTCAGGGAATGGAGCAGTGGAAGATGCATTGGATTTTTCTCAGTGTTTATCAGTAACAAGAATAAAGGTATATAATATATAGTTTGGTTTGTGGTTGATTAAATTGTTTTAGTTATGATCAATACTTTATGAATATCAATTATTTGCACATTTTGTTATACAGAGAAAGCCTAAATTCCAGAACCTATTCAGAGGAAAACAAGCTTCAGAGGAACAAGGTAATGAATCATGATCCATTCTCTTCAAATTACTCCCTCTGATTCAAAATAACTGTTAATTTAAACAAACTCATACATTGAAAAACCAATGTATCAGATGTTTAAATACATTGATTTTTTAAAAATATATTAAACCTTTTTTTTTCCTCCTCATTAGGTGGGTTTGATGAAGAAGGAAGAAAATGAAATGAAAATCATTTTGCTGTGGCTGCTGTCACTTCTGCTGCATTGCTATGGAAAGAGAGACCAAAAGGGGGATATTGTCAAAAAAGAAAGAAAGAAAAAATATTCAAATTTCAATGTCTGTTTAAAGGGGAAAAAAAATTCCTTTAATTTCCTCCTTTTATTTAATTTTTTTCTTCTTTTTCAACATGTTAAATTGTTAACAAGGAAAAAAGCAACCTTTGTTGTAGCTTTCACTCTTTTATTTGAATATGCTTCTGTACTACACTGCCAATGCAGTTGGGGAACAACCTAAGAGAATATAAGAAACTGGGTAAGGTTTCTGTCTTCCATTTTTTTTTTTAAATTTCTTTCTTCTTTTTTGTTGTTGTCATCAGTAGCAAGCATGATGCAAAAACTTTGCATATGCTAAGTTTTATTACAAGTTCACAACATAGCCAATCCTAATTCAAATAAAAGAAAAGGAAATTGTGTTGTTATGAAAATGTAAAATTAAAATCATGCAGAATCTTTATGTCATGAATCAGAGTGACAAGCATGATGCATCTCTGGGACCTCCCAAATGTGTTCAGTAAAAAAATGTGATACCAATCAGAAACTCTTCTAAGATTGGTGCTCAACCTTTTTTCATTCTCTAGTTAACTAATTTACTACTAAAAAATAAAAGATATAGTAAATTTAGAAGGGAGAATGTTAATACTAACATGGAATTGGTCCAATAGTAGACAAGTTTGTTTCATTTTCAGTGATTTCATCAAACATTAAAACTTAGGAGCATTTTCAAAATTTCTGGAGTGGAATTCTTAATAATAGAATATCTTTTCTAGTGATCTTGAATTCAGAAAATTCCTTTTGTGTGAAACAATTACAACTCAAATTAAATGAACAGGTCAAATAAAGTACCAAAAAAAGAAAAGATAAAAAGAAGTAACCACTGATAAGAGAGGAAAGAGGGGTCACAATTTCACTTGAGCCATTATTCACCACCATGAATCCATATATCAATCAAATCCAAAGGCCTTAGTTATGAGTAGTGGGGCCCACTTGATTAAGTTCAGCTACTGCCAGCCTTGCTCACAACTACTTTGGGTGGGTAAATATGGTAAGAGAAATGGGCTTGGCACCAAAAATAGACAAAGTATCCAAATGAAACCAAAAGCCAAGTTTCATTTTCAGCCTAAAGGGGCAACCCCACAACCCCTTTTGATAGCTACTCACTTTGAATTGTGATCCATTCACAACACTTAGTACAATTATTGAATATATTATGTTTTGGTAGGATATCCAACAAAATCTTCCATTCAAAAGGTGTTTATATCCTCAGACTTGAACTAACCGCATGGATACATTTCAAAGCAACTTAGATATTTAGAAAAGGACAAACACCTCACCTTTCACTAATCATTTCTAATTCCATGGGCATTTTGTGGTTCACCTTTGTCATTAGAGACCTTTTAGGTGTTAGCAAGATGGAGTTAAGGTTTAGGGCACATGCTCCATATCATGGATACACAGTTTTACTAGTATGCATTGCCTTTATTGGAGGGTACATGTTACATATCATGTTAACATGCATTGATGAGTACAGCACACTAATAATATCTTTTCACTATATTAGGTTTAAAAAGAATCCAATCTAATTAAAACATTTAAATTTTACAACTATAGGGTTAAATATTATCCAATCTAATTCAAAATTTTATATAGGCATCCTTCATTCATGAAAAAGGTACTAAACTATTTTACTCTCGTATGAGTAAATAACTAGTCGCAATATAAGTATATACTCCAATTATTCCAATTCTATTTGCCAATATTTATAATTCTCTTTCAAGGATATACTATTTTAGAGATGTTAATTAAGACAAAAAAAAAGGGAATTTTGATAAGTTGGTCTCGATTTAAAAATAAGTAAATAAAACAATAAATTTATACTAGAGTTTGATGAATCAAAAAATTGTTGAACTTAGTTTTCCCTCTGGATTGATACACTTTGAATATCAACATTCAACACAAGAATATTCCTACTTTTTCCCTCTGGATTGATACACTTTGAATATCAACATTCAACACAAGAATATTCCTACTTTCAAGGGTAGTTTCATTTACGTCTTAATCAACTCATGCATAAGCGTCATGAAAAGATTCTATATGTCACAAGCAAGAGAAACAGGCCCAAGGAGAGATGGTGTAGTAGTACAATACGAGTTATAAAGCCTAAAACTATGAAGTAAAAAAGCTATCATCACCAATGGAACAAAATTGATTATGAAAACACAATACATGACAACGGATCCCAGCCATGGAGAGACAAAATAAGAAAAAGGAGTAAAAAACAACATTGAAAGGGACCCTCTTTCTATATCCCCCCTTATAAAGATGCATCATCAACACCATTATCATCATCATCATGTCACCCCCTAAAGCTGAGAACAACCCTTTCTTCTCCCTATTTTGTTTTGAAAACTTAGGTGCCAAAAATATGTTTATGAACTGGTGGGGCTTCTAGTCTTTTAACCACTTCCAGCCATGGCTTTTCTACCATAAAGAAGGAATTTTTTGAGACATGAGCTAAAAATAAAACTGGGTTATCTAATGAAAATACGTCAAAGTTTCTCCTAAATTTTGTCCTCTTCTTAACATTAGTAAAGTTTTGTTGCAAGTTCTTGGCCAATGATTCTTGAGCATTTAGCATATCGCTTTCGTCTTGCTCCACCGGTAATCCAAAATCAATCAAGCACATTGCCCTGAATGCACAAAAATTTCCAAACATGAGAAATAATCAACAAGCAAAAGATGTATAAAGATCACAAGGTTAATGTATAAGTTCATATATTAATGTGAAGCAACATATGCAGATACCATTTTTTGATTGTGCAAGTATAGAGCATTGTAAGGCTTGGTTTGGTAAAACTTTTACTTTTTGAAAGTAGCTTATGAAAACTGTCTTTTAAAAGACAGCTTTTTAAAAGCTGCAGCACTTGCCTTTGGTAAAATTAAATTAAAAATGACTTTTAATAAGTACAAACACCACAATTGTATTTAGTAAAACAGCTTTTAAAACTTAAAAAAATTATAATAAACATGTTTATAATTATATATCTATAATTATATATTTATATACATATTATTGACTTGACTAATATTCATGCAAGAAAAATTTTATGATTAGTTTTCATAAACCAAGTCAACCTCTTCACATTTCAAAAAACAGATAAAAAACAAACAAACATCATAGATCCACGGAAAAAATACAAAAACAACGCAGAAAAAAATAATATAAATAGATAGAAGTTCATACTTAATATGTGATAGAGATGTATTTGTGTTGAAATTTGTGAAGATTAGGTTGAAAAATAAAAAATATATGAAGACTGTGTTAGAATTTGTGAAGGCTAGGATGAGAAGTTAGAAATATATGAGGATTTCAATGGCAATATAATGGCGGGAAATATGTGAGAGAAAATAAATAAAATTTGATAAGCACAAGCCAACTTTCAAAAGCACCCCTAACTTTTAAAAGCCGCAAGCACAAGTACTTCGACTTTTTAATTTACCAAACGCAAAATAAGGTGCTTGTGCTTTTTCTTGAAAAAGCTTTACCAAACCAAGCCTAAGTGTAACAGTGCCAGAACAATAAACAAAACAACTATATTAAAAAGTTTGTGGCATATGCCATTTAATTTGTTAATTTCAGTTTTTTTAATCATTTCGTATTAATGCAAAATTTAGCTGCCACCCTTTTAGTTAAAAATAAATGGATATGGATCCTCTCATGACTTGTATCCAAAATAAACATCACAAAATCATTTCTTTATATAGGTTAATTGAATCAACTATATAAATATGAACATGAAAACACAATGAAAGATAATTAAAATATTACCTGGAGCTATAAATAACAACTGATGATGAAGTTGATGAGGGAGGAAATGAAAGCCCAATGACTTCGCCGGGAAACTCCTGGAATCTCCGGGGAAGAACATATGTATTCCTCATCGACCATTCTCCCAATTGCTTGGCCTCCACGTCAAATGCATACACTTGATTCGAAGAAGTTGTAACTATCATTACATTGTTGTTCTGGGGAGGAAACCCACCAGCCGTGACAGAGGCACCATCTAATCTTGAGATGAACCAGTGCTGCCTGTGGCACAAAGGCATATTATTATGTAAAAATTTTGAATTTTTACTTTTCACATTCATTAAAAAATGGATTATGGGTTTCCTACAGACAGCAAAGTAAAATAATAGTAATCTCGAATCACAATTAAAAGCAAATTAGTGGCAACCTTAGTGTCTCCAAGTTAAACACATATATATCGCCAAAGCAGTTAACAGCTGCCAGCCACTGCCTGTCGGAACTGGTAAATAATCTAGTAATGGGAGGTTCCTTCGGAGGCAATTTCTCGTCATCCAGCTCCCGACAGGGTGTAAAAGCATGCACTAGTTCCGATGTGCTGACATCCACAACCTATAGCATTCAAATGCAAGGAGTATCAATAAAACAAACTATACAAAGCCCTAACCAAATAGCATAATGCTAACTAGATTCTTGGACATCGTAGGGCAAGCATGCTTGACAGAAACCCATAATTAAATGCCTACAATAAACAGTTCTAGCCATAATAGGAAAGAAATATTGCTAGCTTACATATATCCTCCTATCATGGCCAGCTAGTATCAACCAGGATGACTCATGGGTGAAAATCATTGAATGGGCAAAGGGTAACCTCGGGGGAAGCTTCTTTCTACTCACGCTCCATGTAATCTTTCCAACTCCACTCCTCTTTAACTCAAACAGACTAGGCCTTGCATTATCAGAGTATGCAAAATGCTCCCCAGAATTAGCAATTGTGCTGCAAGCAATCTTCCGAGATTCCTTAGTCTTCACTCGTGCAAGGATTTCAGTCTTAGTAAAGCATCCAGCTGTACGAACATTTCCAAGATGTAGTAAATGTACATCTAACCATTGCCTAGACTGGACTAAAAGCATTGATGATTGATTGAAGGCAGTATTAAGCACTAGTTGAACTGGGGTTCTCTGAGGCGCAGGACAAATATCATGAGGAGAAAACTTAGTGAATTCCTTTACCGGGTATGCAAATAGTTTTGTGTCATCTCCTGCTGAGATAAGCATGGGAACCCCAAATTGGGACCATTTATGATAATTTAAATCAACAGGCTTTCCTTCAAGCCGACGTCTTTTATTCCTCTCTTCTGGCAGAGAATCTGCTAAACAAAGAGTTCATAGCTAATCAGCAGAAATAGTAGATTCTAAGTTAGCACACTAAAGATCTCAGTTTACATGAGATATAAAACTAAAAAGAGAAGCTCTCTCTTTTTTT
>NC_029790.2:134504938-134516973 GCF_000816755.2 Arachis ipaensis | reverse complement strand
GGAAAGCAATTTTGGGTCTTTCAAACAGACCTTCTTGAGATATCGGCACAGCAACAGTCAAGGCCTTGACATCATGTGTATGAGACCTAACATAGTGAACATAGATCCATTTCTTTGTCATCACAGTGGGGTTGACACTGTCGGAAGATGCTGACTGGCTAGACAGCTTATAGAGAATAACCTTCAAATAGTATGAACTAAACCAACGTTAGTATTATGCACTTGGTCATGAGTATATTATCTTGTACATAACACACTGCATTACATTTTTGTTGATAATATACAAAAGAGTGAGAATATACAACACATGAACTTTGGCTTCCAGATTACAGAACAATATACACTTCTTGTTTTCACTATCTAACTTGGTCATATTGAATTTTGAGATGAAAACAGAAGATAAAATGGAACATAGAAATCCATGAAATATTATAACTTAGCGAAGTGATAAATACACATTAAATGGGTCAGAAGAAGCGAGAATTAAGGAGCATATAATGATAACCAAGCCACAATTAACAATTAATCACCTCATGGTAGAAATTTACTTAGAAGCTTCTAAACATACAATAACATGAATCAAAACATCCTGATGATTTATGATTATAATGTCTCCTGCAACTCTTGGAGAAAAGTTGTTGGATTTGGAATCCCTCACATGAATCTCACATAAAAAATGCATACATGAAAATCTCCACCCCACTTTTACCCACAAGACCAAACATATTCTGAATATTAAGAATTCAACAAATTGTGCAACTCCGTACCTGGCCATCAGAACCAGCCGAGAACACCCTATCATGACTTGGGGATGCAGCCAAAGCATTTACATCACCCTTGTGCAATGAATGTGCTTGCAAGAGAGTTCCATGTTTACTATCCCAAAATTGGACACTGCCACTGCTGTCTGCACTAACAAGCGTCCCAGACCTAAATAATAACCAAAGGAGGATCAGTGACAAAGGTTTTCGAAATGCAGAAGGTACTCTTGTATCAAAACCATAAATGTGTGGTATATATGTAATGCAAGTGTGTTCATATTAGTTAATTTAAAAAGCAATGATTCGATGCTACCTTAAAGACAGTAACGACCATATGCAAAGTTCATGTCCGCCACCCAAACCTCCAAGCCCAGCCGTAATCCTATAAACTTCATGACTAGACGTAGCATCCCAGCATCGTATTAACCTGTGAAAAGAAGAGGAGAAAAGCTGAAGCATATTTAACCAAATAGTGAAACATGGAAATAGAGATATAAAAATGTACAAAAATGCTATTCGTACACCAAAATCAGCCACTAAAGTATTTATATATAACTACATGTGTGGTTTAATTTATTTTTAATATGAATTTATATTCCAACATGTATTTTATACTGGTGGCTGATTTTGATATACACATAGCATAGTCCAAAAATGTGAGTGGATTATGGTGCTATATGTGCTTGATTTATGTCAAAGTCAAGCAATGTTCATATGAGCTTGAATGCTAGCAAAAAAAAGTAGGTGACAATTTCCCTCTTACTTCAAAGTTGCATAAGACAATAGTTGAAAATTGCCATTTAATGAATAAAACAAGAAGGCGTACCCATCACTACTTCCGGAGTATATGTAGTTAGCATCAGTGCTCCAAGTCACACTTAAAACTCGTCCTGTACGCAATCCCATAAAGCATTGTCTTATCAGAATCGAGCCCAAAACTGCCGCAAGCACCAAATAATGCAGGGGCGAAATGAAACTAACCTTTGACCCGAGGCAATGATTTTACATATAGGAATTCATCTTCATCAGATACGGCATAAATCCTCACACTTCCATCATCATAACCAATTGCTACACGTGGAGACTCAAGAACAGATTGCTTGCCAGCATCAGGTGAGTCATTATCTTCGTCACTATCGCTGCTCTCTTGTTCATCAGATTCTTGAATTTTACTGGCATAACCATTCCCCATAACATCACCATTAGGCACATTATTAACTAAATCAACCTTAGGGAACGTAACAGCCATTTGCCAAATGCAAACACCATCTGAATCAAGCACAGTCTGTAATAGCACATCAAATTCAGCCAAACAAATTTTACACATCAGCCAACAACTCTTCAAGAACACTCATTCCAAAATAATAAGAAGCACTCCAGTGGCAACCATATTAAAATAAATAAATAAATAACAAATATTACAATAGCACTAACAAGCACAACTACATTAAACCTAACTATGCTAACATCTCTGTAAAAGTTGGGGGGAAAGCCACAATACCGTTTGCTTCAGGTGGAAAAGATCCCACTTGGAAACTGAACCATCAATGTTAGACGAAAATAAACGACCGCACGGCATGCCATTGGAGCCGCCAGGGCACCAAAGAAGCGAAGATACTCTTGTAGTAGGGTCACCATGAATCGTCTAAACAAAAAGTAAATAAATAAATAAAATTCCATAAATAAAAAAGTAAAAAAGAAATAAGAAGAATCTTGCTTACAAGTTGACAGTGCCAGCCAATGGAGCCGGGAGATACGAGCCAGAGTTCAAGGGAACCGTCTTGGCGAGCTGCGGCTACACGGAGGCCGTCGACGCTGGTGGCAAGAGCGATTACCGGAGAGGGTTTCCAATTTATTGAGTTGATTTTGTAGATTTCGCCCATCCTATTATGGAAGGACGAAGAAGACGAAGCGTTTCAGAAGAGAGAGTGAAAGAAGAAGAAGCCGTGGAGGAAGAATAAGAAGAAGAAGAAGAAAGTAGGGTAAGCAGGCGGCCAGGTTTTAGTTTCGGTGGTGTTTTTCAAGCTCTCTCTATCATTCTTATTTGGGTCTGAGCCCGTTTATACCAACAGTGTAGGTGATCATACAGGCCCAACGGATTTACGTAATTAATGGCACTAGTAGTGACATCTAAATGTGTTATTACTAAGTACCAAAAAAAAAAAAAGTGTTATTATCCTATCACCTATGTGATTCATATTTTTTCTCAAATTAAATATTATATTATATTTTTATCTAAAAATAGAAAGATGAATGTCATTATCTAAGCTATGAAGTGTTATTAATTTACTGGTATATATTATATACTATGTTATGTATTAGTGATTAAATTAAAGAAAAATTTAAGTACATTTAATTTTATTTATAAAGTTATTTTTCCTCAAATTAAATATTATATTTTTTGAAAAAAGAACTTAAAATATAACTACTTTTATTAATTTCAGCTTATAAATAATATATTATAGGAAACATTTCAGGTGCACCAGGAGTATCAGTGCTCCAGTTGTTTTAACCGTTGATCTGAATTATAAAAAATATATATAATATATATTAATTGAAATCAACGGTTAAAACAATTGGTACACCGGTACTCCCCGGTGCACTTGAAATGTTTCTTATATTATATACTATGTTATGTATTAGTGATTAAATTAAAGAAAAATTTAAGTACATTTAATTTTATTTATAAAGTTATTTTTCCTCAAATTAAATATTATATTTTTTGAAAAAAGAACTTAAAATATAACTACTTTTATTAATTTCAGCTTATAAATAAATTATTTTGTATTTGGATTTTTAGTTATAAAAGTACTTATTTTAAAGTTGTAGTGTTTGGATAAATAACTCAAAAAATAAAATTTTTTTTACAAAAGAGAATGAATATTAAAATAACAATGATAACAAATACTTTCCAATATTGAATGTTGATTTTACATAACCTAATCACTAATATTGTGTATGATATGGTAGGTGAAAATAAAAAATAAATATAAAATGTGTGTCAATGTATATTTTATTGCTGTTTTTTATTATTTTTTTTACTCTTATTAGAACTCCCTTCTCCTTTATTGAGGTCAATAACTTGCTATAATTAATTATGAAAATAATAGCAAGTTATAAAATTACATGTGAAAAAAATAAAATTAAAACTGAAATTTCATACCACAGTTAAATATAAATTTAATAATAAAAAATACAGTGATAAAATGATTAAAAAAAATACTTAGAAGGAATATATGCAGTAGTTGTTCAGATGCAATATTGTCTAAAAATGAAAATGGTGGTGGAGGATCAATACTTCCATCACATGAATCATTACCTGAAAATAGTAAGGTTTGGAACATTGCGTGAGAATGATGGTGGAATGATGGTGGAAGGCCGGTGCTTCTAGCAGACCTTGCGTGAAAATGGTGGTGAAGGATCAATATTTTTTTTACAGAGTTAAGAAGGAAGTGATTTTTTTTGTTTTGAAATTAATTTTTTTAAAAAAGTGATAGAATGACTGATCGAGAAGCAGAGAAGTCATATATTTCTACTTCTTCAAAAAGTTATAAATTAACTTTTCAAAAAATTAAAAGCTTTTTTTAAAATGGTGCCAAACACACAGATTCTGACTTTTTATAATCCAAAAGTAAAAGAAAATAGCTTCTGCTACTTCCCAAACGGGCTCTAAACAGGCGGCCAGGTTTTAGTTTCGGTAGTGTTTTTCGAGCTATCTCTATCATTCTTATTTGGGCCTCAGCCCGTTTATACCAAAAGTGTAGGTGATCATACAGGCCCAACGGTTTTACGTAATTAATGGCACTAGCAGTGACATTTAAATGTGTTATTACTTATTAGTGTCCTATGTGATTCATATTTTTTCTCAAATTAAATATTATATTTTTATCTAAAAATAGAAAGATGAATGTCATTATCTAAGCTATGAAGTGTTATTAATTTACTGGTATATATTATATACTATGTTATGTATTAGTGATTAAATTAAAGAAAAATTTAAGTACATTTAATTTTATTTATAAAGTTATTTTTCCTCAAATTAAGTATTATATTTTTTGCTTCTTTTTATTCGTCTTTTTTTTTTACGTATAAAATTTCTATGCTTTTATTTATAAAGTTATTCGTTTTTTCTTCAAAATTTTTTGTGTTTATTGTCAAAAAAAATAAACCAAAAAATAAAATAAAAGGTTACATAATTTCTTCTTCTTTTTTGTTTGAATTTTTTTTTACTTTTTTTTTATTTTTCAAAAAAAAAGGAATTATATGAGAATGAAACAAAAAAAAAAAAAAAACTATGAAAACAAAAGGAAGGAGGAGGAGGAATTGTTTAGGAAAAATATAAAACAGAAAAATTACACACCAAAATTTTTTAATGATATCACAGAAATTTTCTTACCTTAGACATTGATATTTTTTAACACAAATTTTTAACCAGAATTTTTCAAAATTCTGGACTTAATGCAGTAATTTCTTAACAAGAACTTCTTTAGTTTTTTTATTATTATTTTTCTTTTTTCATTTTTGTTGCTCTTACTTTTTTATTTTGATTATGCATTTTTTGTTTTTTTTCTTGTTTCTTTTTTAAGAGAGAGAAATAAAAAAATAAAACAAAGAGAGAAAAACATAAAAAGAGAGGAGAGGATGATAATGATGATGTGGAAGAAGAAAAAGGAGAGAGAGAAAAAGACATAGAAGAAGGAGCAGAAGAAAGAGAAGAAATTGCAGTACATCAAATTCAGTTATATGTATTTTTATTTCTGCTAAAATAAAAGTAGCACGGAAATCTAAAATGTATTACTTCAACTTAGTTAAACTTAGTTAAGTAAAAAATTTGAATGCTTAGCTTTTCTATTAGAAAATATATTTGGCTCATTCAACCAACTTATAAATGTTATTCAGCTATTAGTCCTTACCCTTATTTGGTCACTTCATGACATATAAACCCACTTGAATAACATTCAAAGAGTTCGAACTGCTCACACTCAAGTACATGCACGAAGTCAAGACAAATGATCGTGAATTAATCTAGTTTCACTAGAGTTTGCTATATCAACTAAGTCTAAAACTTCCATCTAATTTGAACTTGGAATCTTGCATTCCATCTACCACTTATATTAGAATTGCAATAAAAAATTTTGTAAGAACTATACATGTGAATATCATAAATATCATTATGAATCCACAATTAGACCGTCGACAGAAGGAGCAGCACTATCCGCAACTTTGTCCATTTCCATCTTCGTGGCCTCTTCATTTTTCTTCTCGTCCTCTTGTTTTTCAACCTTCAATCTCTGATGCAGAAGGGTAAGAACTTCAGTTACAAACAGTGTTTATGGGGGTGTTTAGTAATGACAAATAACAAGGTAAAGAAAACCAAGAAATTATATACAAGTCCTTAAATGAGAACTAGACAATGTTAAAAAATACTTTATCCATGGTCCTCATCTGGGCTACAGCCTAAACTAGTAGATTCATGCTTCAATTGTTAGTTCTTTTTCTAAAATGGTATTTGTTGATTACTTCAATCTTAGATGTGAATATGTGATGTGCTCAAGTTTCCTCCAACCATTCAGCAAGTGGGATTTCAGGCAATACAAGCTCCAAATTTCAAAAACAAGAAAAAATGAGTAACAAAGTTCAAACACTAATCACCTTTGTTGCCACAGATGAGTCCTTTTCTTTATGCGCAAACATATTTTCATAGAGCTTAGCATATTTCTTATCATTCTCAGCCTGAAGTTGCTTTAATTTCTTCTTCATTACCATTACCTCCCTGGAAAATGAAAAAAACATGCTCCCATTATGAACCTTTCATTCCAATCAAGCGGTAATTTACTCCAATCAACACTTATATAAGTACCTATTTTGTGGGTCCACCTCAAGAGCTTTCTTGATGTCTACATCTGCCAACAGAAAATCTCCAGTCTCTATATATGCTTGCGCTCGTCTGTATAAAGCTTTTACGTTGCAAATCTCAACATCAAGCACCTGATAAAAAGTAAGAAACTTAAGACATTAACTTCTATAACTAAGGCTCGTGATAAGCTGAATGGGGAAGGATATTAATCGATCCTTCTCCTTATTTGAACTCAGAGGTATGCGAGGGTCAGTGAAGTTTTATCATGAAATTTTATTTACTGATTAACAATTTTATACAGAGTTCAGCATTCATTATGTGCCAATCCAACAATTCTTAATGCTCATCTTGTGGCAGTCATTTATGTTTAAGCACTAGAAGTTAAGAAAGTGGTGTATTCCTTTCCAAAATTCACACGAGTTTCCAGCAGACAATACAACAGTTGGAAGAGAATTTGCAAAGAAAGTTTACTTCAAGTAACTAAATTCAATTCACAGAACCTGTCTACTAAATAGCACACTGGGACTCTAACTGGAACTATTTTTGTTGCCAGTACCTCTATTAGCTTTACCAGAAGCATACAACTTGTCATCACTTCTCTCCCCCACATTTTATCCTATTCACTATTCAAATAGCAATCTGCTCACTGAATAACAAAGCTTTAAATCTTATTCCTACACATGACTTTAATTGGCTGTTTACCTGTGAACATAACTTGATTGCTCCAGGAAAGTCGTTAAGTTTAAGGCAACAAGCTGCACCATTCAACCAGCATGACACTCTTAGTGCTTTAGCTTGTTTTTCCTCATCATCCCCAAACGATCCATCTTCACTAACATAATCAGCAGCCTGAGAGAAACAAGGTATCATTGATTAGCCAGGAAGGTAAAAGGAGGTTACTAAACCTTGAAAACTCAATGCCAACACAATTCAAGCTACCTTATCATACTTCTTGGCTGCCCGCTCATACTTGCAACATTTAAATAGCATATTGCCTTCTTCTTTCTTCCTTTTAGCTGTATCAATTTTCTCGTTACTTTTCAATTCCCATGGTGCTTTCTCCTGTCAAGCAAATAGAATCTAAGAGAGTTGAAAAGAACTAATATGGGCAGACAAACATATTTATGTAAATGATAAGCTGCACGCAGCATCCAGCATCCAAAACTAAAGTTACTGCAGGTTTCTTTGTTTTTTTTTTTTTTCATTTTATGGCGCATGGTACTAGTTTGCATCATAATCCACAGAAAAAACATCAAGATATTTAACTCCTTAATGGACAAACGCAGACCCACACCAACCCCTTTTTTTTTCCATTACCTTAATGAAATTTTTCATTTCAACATCATAGACTACACGTGAGCTTGGTGGAACCATGGCGAAGTCCCGTTTTACTTCAACATCTCCAAATGCATAATCAGGATGTATGCTAATTATGGCTCTCTCACCCTTCTTCATAGTTACCACTGCTCGATCTAGACCAACAATCACTTGTTCTGCACTAGCAATTTATAAACACTAGCGTCATCACTCAAAAAATGCCATAAACAATAGGTCATGTACTCATGTAAAAGAGTTTAATTGGCCATGTCAAAGAGTTTAACCAAGACGTAACAAGAATACACTCACCTTCATCAGTTATAAATTCCAAAGGAGGAGTTTCATCGATTCCTCTTTTCTCAAATACAGTTCCATCTTCTAGCTTTGCTGTGTAACTGACTGCCACAGATATTATCAAAAGAAATGAGTTTAGCAAATCCCCTACTTCAGAATCTGATTCTACATTCATTTGTGCAATAAATGACATTACAGGTACAACAATTTCTTAATTTGAAAGAAAAAACGAAGTTTATGGATGTAGGTAGAAATGTGTTCTTAGAAAGCCAACTAGAAAAAATACTAGGTTTAGGTAACAATTAACATGTCATTGATCACAACTACAATCATTGCATCCACGTTTTTATTTGAATATGACTATGCTGTTATTCTAATCCTGTTTAGATGCAAAAGTTAATACATTTCCCTTGATACTGTTTTGTTTGCAGTAATTAGACATTAAAGTAAATCTGAAACTGAATTGGCAGATAATATGGGGAAAAAGTTTGTGCTCTTTGTCTCCTATAATTCAAGGCGACACTGCATTCAGGAATGGTCAACATGAAACTAGCCACACTTTTTAGCATTGAAGATATATGAACTGAACTAGTTGCTAATTATTTTGCAATCATAATTTATGATATTCAAACTTCTATTATGCTAAGATTTCAACATAGAGAGATGCCAACGATCATCATTTGAAAGCTCAGGGGGATCAATAGTCTGAGAATATTTGATATGAAACATCAGATCTTGGCTATAGGTTTAAAATTTCTTGTCGCATCATATGAAGATAAACCTTACTATTATAAATATGTTATCATTAAACTCAGTTGCGCCACTACAGGTTTAAAATTTCCTGTAACATAGTATTAAGATAAACCTTATTAGTATAAATACGTCATAACCAAGCTCAGTTGCACCACTAGCAACCCTCCAATACAAATGGTTGTACTAGCTGAGATTAAATATGAAATGCATGTTCTTTTCTTACCTGTAACATTTGCACCCTCATTTGCTGTGGAAGCACCCTCTCCTTCTTTCAAAATTTTCTTAAGCACCTTGGAGTCACCAGTAACATCTATGACAGGCTTGAAAGAAACCAATTCAATATTAACATGCAGCACTGAATTTGGTGGAACAGAATGTACTCCATTGCTAGCTTCACTCCCCTTCTCTCCAAAAGCATCTGCAGGCACCATATGAAATACAATTCCAATTCCCAACTAACTATATCATATATTGATCAGGAAGTTACCTAAAACTAAGAAGAAAAATGAAATTCCAGCTTGACATCCACAGAAGAATGAATAGTTAATAACGAAGTAGATTTTGTAAGGTGCAACAAAGATTAGTTATTGTGATTCAGACAGAATCCAACTTTACAGAACAAAGATATGTACACTTAATGAGGGATTAATAGTTGCAACTTGCAAACATAAGGTGCAACAAGCAGCCTGGGTTAACTGCAATATCTTTTGTCTTCTGAAAGCGATGTTTATTTGCATTCGTTTAATCAAAAGAAAAACAAAATGCTTTAACTTTCAGTTGACCTTCATGATTGATGCATAAACATTAATTTGTTGCAGAACATGAACCAAAATATCTATTAAGGCAAATATGTTATAGTAGCCCGAAGTGCCTAGGGAAACATAAATTAACTACAACTATGCTGTTTATGCAGAAACATCCCAATGGATAATGAAGATTGCTACAACATTTTCATTTCAGTCAAAGTAAGTTGAGTCCAAAGATTCATGTAACTTGACTCGATGACAGAATATAAGGAAATGTGATACACCTCATTTTGATACTAGAAAGATTGTGAAAAAGGATATAGAAGGTGGATTATAAGACCAGGAGACATACAGTGGGGTTGAACAATTAATTGAGCCTTCTCTCCCTTTGTCATAGTCATGATTACTCTTGGCAATCCCGGAAGAAGATGACCTTAGGGTTCACCAAGAACAATAATTGGTCACTCACACTATAAGATGAAAAAATGGAACTATACCACAGTTTATTCTGAATAATTCGATAAATATACCATCCTTAACATGAAATTCAACTCCTCCTTCTGGTGTTTCAGCAACAATAGTATCATCAGCTAGTGCCATCCGATACTTCACTACAGTAATAAAAGAATGAGGAAACATGTGAGTCAACAAAATCTTCATTTCTGAAGCAGGCCATAAGACCAAAAGAGATATGCAGCAGCAACAGAAAATGCAAAATGTACGTAGGTCTCAACTTGTCAACATGTTCAACTGACAGTAAGAAAAAAATATGCATAAGCAGCTGTAAGAATACCAAGGACTTCATCTGGATCACGGGGTCGCTCATCCCCAACCCCCTTCTCCATAATTTTCTTGATAATCCCACCATCTCTGCAAACATCCACCACTTTGATCCACGAAATGAGCTCCACCTCAAACTGCTTGGAGTTGGCCGATGAAACACCCGACTCATCAGGTATTGTGAACAAAGCTACCTCCCCCTTCTTCATGGTGATTATTCCATGATCCAATCCAGCAGCCAGTTCACCTATCAAACCCCATCAACATGAGAAACTAGTTATTTTTTAATCTTACATTCCTTAACATCTAATCCAAACAGCCTACACCAAAATTTGATATTTTTTTAATTTTTTTAAATTAAAACAAGTTTTTACTCTCAATCTTTTTCACTGAATGTACCTATTAAAAACTGTAAACTAAAATTCGAACTTAAATTGCATCCTCATATGACAAACTGAGCTTCTTTACCATCAGACAAAAATTTATTTACTCATGTATTGATTGTTCAAGAAAAACAAGGCATCAAAAAACAAGCAGTACTTGCTTTAATAAATACCTTGACCAAGAGTGAACTTTATAGGTTGATCTTTATCCCTACTGGAATCAAACTTGGTTCCATCTTCCAAAGTCCCAACATAGTGCACTGCATTCTCGAGATGAAATAAATAATCAAACATTAAGCATTTTTTATTATTAACAACAACTACTGCCACTAAGAGTGTTCTTGTTTCAGCTTATTTTGCCAGAAAAATCTGATTTTCAAAAACAATCCTAATTAAAAAAACAATAAATCTGATTTTCAGCTTCATACATTCTCAACTTCTTCAATTATATGTAAAATCACCTTTCTCTTTTTTTTCTTTTTCAAAAGCTGAAACAAACTCACCCTACATTACATCGTTCTCCATCCATAACAACATAAGAAAGAAAATACAGAGAGATTTTTCTGAGCATGCGTTTTAGCTGGAAGGGTGGAAATGTAATTATACACGTACCAGTGACTTCATCGTTGAGCTCAGGAGTTTCCCAACCGATTCCGCGCTTGATGAGCTTCTTCTTCAGTCCATAGTTACCGAGTTCCCTCTCTTCGCCGACCTTCTGCGGCGGCGCCGATTCGATCACCTCGCCGGGCTCCTCGTCCAGCTCTTTCTCCTCGTCGCCGTCGTTTATCTCCGATAATACCGCCATCGCTCCGCTGCCGGAAACCGCCTCAGGTTATTTTATTTATTTTAATTTAATTTGTTTATTTTATGGTATGTTTGTAGTGGAGACAGTGTTGTGTGTGAGTGTTTCTGGAAGGATAGTTTTGAAGAAGAAGAAGAATACGATAAGGGTAATTCCGTAATTTTAATGTCAGAGAGTGAAACAAGGCGAGTGTGTTATGGTAATATGTGGTATTCTTGTTACGGGTGGAAAAAGGCTAAGCCAGGACCTGCAGTTTGGCCTGTTATAAAATAGGCACAGATTTAAATTGTTATAAAAGTTTTATTATATTAATAGATTAGATCTAAGTTTATTAATTAGTTT
>NC_029790.2:134503773-134504052 GCF_000816755.2 Arachis ipaensis | reverse complement strand
TAACAGATCAGGTTTAATACTTTAAAAAAATTCTATAATACTAATAGTAGGTTGCAGACCAGACTCAGGTCAATTAACTATATGTGTTGTTAATGTTTTCTAGAGAACTTTGTCCTATTTTTATAACATCTTATTTAAATCATAATTACATTAAAAAAAATAGCCAATGAATAATAGTTCAAATGGTATAGTCTCCCAATACTCAATTAAGAGAGGTTGCGGGTTCGAGTCTCCTATCTTTGGTAAAAAAAAAAAAAAAACAACATTAAAAAAAAAAAT
>NC_029790.2:134501552-134503612 GCF_000816755.2 Arachis ipaensis | reverse complement strand
TTTATACACTAAATATTTTTGACATTTTTTTAATTAAAAAAAACACATTAATTATTAAAAAAATATTGATGTTAAAATAATATATAAATTTATTTGTTTTATTTTATTTTATTGCATAAGTTGCAATGAGGTTTAAACTTAAGATCCCGTGAAACTATCTGCAATTCATGCACAATACTAATTTGGCTACCATTTTTCATTGAAATCAAAATATAAAAAAATGAATTAAACTAATGAGTATTAACTGTCATTTTCCATAGAGGAGCATCAGCACATGTTGAATAATATGAACATAGCCAATTCACACAAAATTTTAATGAACTTGCCAATACAGGATTACAATGAGGAATTCATCCGTAAATCAAATAATAATACAACAATAACAATAATAATAATACAAAATTGCTGCCACAAAAGAAGAAACTTTCATCTAAAAGACCTTTGGATTTCTTTTAAGAGTTTTTCCCTTTATCTCAGGGACCCAAATGGAAACAAATACTACTGTGAAAGCACATAGTACTACATATGTGGTGAAGGTTCCCGAGAAGAATAGAGGTAGCAAGTGATTAATAATCAATAACAAAAGGGTTCAATTATTCTCTATAATCTCATTTCAATATTTATGATATATTTGAACATATATATATATATATAGACACCTATGTATATAATATACTTAAATATATACTTTATTATTATTATTATTGTAAGGATCTAATTTACAGTTTCACATCATATCTAAACTCTTCATTTATTAAAAAAATATGAATTGAAACATAGAATAAATAGAGTAAAGACTCAATTCGGTCTTTGTCCATTTTCACGAAGGACAAAGTAATCTCTGTCCAAAAAAAAAAGGGACACTTTGACCCTCAACCTTTTTATTTTGGGACAATACGGTCCCTTTGTTTAAAAAATCATTAAATAATAATAAAAATTAGTTTTGTGGGGGTTTTATTTGTATTTTGTGGGGTTTTAAACTCCCACACAAATCTTTTCAATAATATAACCAATTACTACCACTACTACTATTATCTTTTTCATCCTCATTATTTTCACTCCTACCTCTATTATTTTTATTGTGTAACCATACTTTATCATCATCATTATCTCCTCTATCATCATCATCATCAATACCAATATTGTCAACATTAAAGTTCTCTTATTTCATTTCTTATTCGATGTTATTTTTTCCTTTACAAGATATTGTACTATAATTACTTTTTTTTTGTGGCATCATTTTTATCAATGGTTTTTCTTCACTTAACCACCATTGATGAAGGAATTTTTGAAAAACAAAGTTATTAATAGTTTTTGGAGGTTTAAAACCCCCACAAAATACAAATAAAACCCCAGAAAACTAATTTTATTATTATTTAATAAATTTTTTAACAGAGGAACCGTATTGTCCCAAAATAAAAAGGTTAAGGGTCGAAGTGTCTCTTTTTTTAGACAGGAATCGCTTTGTCCTTCGTGAAAACGGACAAAAATCAAATTGGATGTTTACTCAATAAATATATAATAAGTGTCAGTCTTTCTCCCATTTTCTAAAATTATTTTACACAGACTGCTCAATAAGTTTCAATGAAACTCATTTTTTCTAATAATTTTTATAAATTACAAAAAGTTATATTTTGGTTAATTGATTAAGTTATTATAACTTAAATTAAATTAATAGTTACAGTTAATCATGACCATTCTATCCAATAATCATTAGACATAGCATAAGAGATAATTTACCTTTTATTTTAAAAAAAGTTGGATAAAATTTACCATAATTTGGATATGATATAAAACTTGTAAAAATTACATCACATCAACAATAATAATAATCGAGTATATATGTAAGTATATGATACAATATTGTGTATATCAAAAGATAGAAAGAATATGATAAAAATCATGAATAGAGATCCTTAGAATTAGGGTAAAGAGGAATATTAGCGTTTTAAATTATATTATGTATATTCATATTATTATATTATATTCATATTTATAGCATAATTCTCTAAGTGAGCTATAAGTCTAATACTAATCTTAATATTATATATATAGGTATT
>NC_029790.2:134494323-134501416 GCF_000816755.2 Arachis ipaensis | reverse complement strand
AAAGGAAAAAACTCTACATCCATGTAATTTTTTCATCCAAGCTATTCAAGTAACTTCAATCAGATGCACCTCCCCAACCTCCTTCTTCTTCTCTATTCGCGTTTTTCTTCTTTTTCTTCAACCTAATAAAATTCGTCATTCTCCTCTATTCGCTTTTTTCTTCTCTGCTCGCATTCTTCATTATTGATTTGCATTGAATTCAACATAATAAGCTCCGTCATTCTTCTTCTTTTTCGTTTTCTTCTTCAATCTACATTTCTGAATAGAAACAATGAATGATTCAACTTCAAATCAGTTGAATGAGGTTATTACGTTGAGACAGCTAGGAAATGATTGCTGCATGCTATCACAATAATCTTAAACACTGAACAAAGTAAAAGGAGGCCACCGAACCGAAAATATTTATGTGGTGAATAAATGGTGATCAACTTTCAATCAACAAGAATAGTACTTCTCCTCCTCCTCCTTCTTTCAAATTCGCGCACGTAGGTTCTTCTTCTTCGCGCACACAGATTATTCTTTCGTTATAATCACCAACAACACCAACATTTTGCTCGATTAAGTGGAGTTGCTCATTTTGATTCACTTGACTGTTAATGTGTTCAGTTGAGTTCTTGTGCATGCATAAATGTTTTTCTTACTGATTGAATGCTTATCACGTTTTATTCAGCACATGATTGGTGTTTGGTTAAGTGGTGTTGACCATTTCGATTCACCTGATTGTTATGTGTTTAGTTAACTTCTTTTGCATGGAAAAATGTTATTCTTGATGATTGAATGTTTACGACGTTTTATTCAGCACATGAATGTTGCTCACTTCAGTGGAGTTGCTCATTTTGATTTACTTGATTGTTAGTGTGTTCAATTGAGTCCTTGTACATGTAGAAATATTTTTCTTGATGATTAAATGTTTATGACGTTTTATTCAGCACATGAATGATGTTCGGTTCAGTGGAGTTGGCCAGTTCGGTTCATTTCTATTCTGCACAATTCAAAACTCTTCCTCTTCACCTTCTACGGCTTCTTCACCAAGGAGAGAAATAAGAAAAGACAAAAAAATATAGCAGCAATAATAACAAAAGAATGAAAATAAGGAGAAAACACGCGAAGAAAATGAATGCGAAAAAGAAGGAGGAGAATGAGGAGGAGGAGGAAGGTGAATCTCTGTTGCTGTTTTCGTTTGTTTCTAGTTGTTCCTTGCCAAATCTTCTCGCGATTCTTCTCCAGTAGTGGTTTTCGCAGAGAACATGACTGAAGTTTGAGTGATTTTGAGAGAGATTCGAAGAGAATGAGCGATTTCGTGTTGAGAAAGAAGTAACATTTTTTCATAATAAACGCGAAGTAACAAAAGGTTTTTGGGCGCGTGTTTTCACTCGTCATTAATGCGCGTGAGTCTATTTAGGTTTGAGCCAACTTGGTTACATAAATGTGTAGCACATCTTATTATAAAATATACATTAAAATATAAATACGTATTAAAATGAGTTAAATTATATATACATATTTACACAAATAGATGATAGCTGATTTGATTATTAATTTTTAGTCGCACATAATATTTTTTATGCGAAATAAAGTGTCAGTAGAGTTTTTTTTTTAGTAGAAAATCTTTTATGCATTTTACCTTTATTTTAGTATGAAAAACTTGTGAAACAATTATAAAAGAAGAAGACAAAAGATAATTTTAGTCACGATCCATCTGATGAAATTATACTCATCTTCCTACTTTACTGGTCTTCTCCTCATCCAAATTCACGCTCTCTCTCTCTCTCTCCCTCTCTATCTCTCTCAAACCCTAATTTCTCAAAGCTATCTCTCTCGCTCCCAGACGCTCTCTCTTCAACACCGTTTTCCTCAACCCTCAGGTGGAAACCCTAACCTACCCGATCTAAGCGGATTCTTCGTCTGAGAGCACAATCACGGCGATGGCGCTGGTTAGTTTCAGCCGGTGAGATGCTGCCGATGCTGCGCGAGTGCGATCTCTGTTTCAGGCTGCTTCACGCTCACTTGAACTTCAACAGCCTTGGTGAGACATTCTGGGTCGAGATCTCTATTTCATATGTGTTTTGTTTGCCTTTGATTTGGGGTTTTCGTATGTGTTTTCTTTGCCGAGGGTTTGAGTTGTTTTTGAATGTTTATTTTGATCAAGGTGAAAGTAGTTTGGTTTCGGTGTGTGCTTTCGCCGGAGAAGATCCTCGGCCATTATGATCCTTGGAAGAAACCCCCACCACGCTGGATTGTGTTTCACACTTTCACATAATTATGAATTCACTGTTTTTGATTCTAAGGTTTCTTTGAATGTGTTTCAAATTTTACTGTCTTTTCTCGGATTATTATTATTATTATTATTATTTTTGCAAAATGCTACATTTTGATGTGAATAGATTTTTGTGTTGAAGTCATGTATGTGATTACGATACTGTTATCCTTCACTGTTGGTGACCTCTGCCCATTGCTTGATTCAGATTTATTTTTGGATTGTGCTATCTCTTTTTTCTTATTTATTTATTTGTTTTATTTTCGCTGTTAAGATCTATGATAAGAATCAAACTAGGATGTGAATGTTTCTGCAATTGAAATACCTGCAAAGTACGTGGTTATTGGGAGCTCTACTACCTTTAAAAGCTAGGAATTGGGACTGAAGTTTTATTCCTTTTTCTTGGATTATTGCTTTTGGTGGCTGATAATATAGCTCAACTTTATAACATTTTGTTATTTGAAATCTAAATGTTTAAAACTTTTTGTTCCTGTGCCTAATGATTTGGTTCTGTTTAAGATTGTTCTGAAAACCGAACCGGACCGGCTGGGTTAACCGGGAACCGGTCAGCTAGCCGGTCCGGGTAAGCCTAGAAATCGTATGGCAAAAAACCGGTGAAAAAACCGGTCGAATCGGCGTTTAACCGATAAACCGGTAGAACCGTCCGGTTTTTTAGAGGGTTTTCGGTTCGGAAATATACCCTCTAAAACGTTGCCGTTTTGTGTGAAAAAAAAAAGAAGAAGAAAGGCAAGTGCTTGTGGGAATAAAAAAAAAAAAAGGAAAGGCAAGTGCTGAAGCTGAACCCTAAATCACCAAACACCAATTGAAGCCACTCATCTCTCCTCTCTTCTCTGAGAAGTGAGCAGCCCTTGCAACCCACAATCCTGTCCTCTCTTCGAATTCCAACGACAGCCACCACCCACCATCCCACTTCAGAGCTCGAACTCATCGCCGAACCCTTCTCTCCTTTCTCTATCTGTCGCCCTCTCTGTCCGAGCTCGCTTTGTCGCTGTGGGTCGCGCCGCTTCGCTGCTCCTCGTGGTGGGTCATTGACGCTTCGCTGTTCCTCGCCGTGGGTCGTCGCCGCTTCTCGGATCCTTGCCGTGGGTCCTCGCCGCTTCTCTCCTCCTCGTCGTTTCTCCTTCTCCCCTCCTCGCTGGCGTCGTTTCTGCTTCTATGCTCCGCACCGTGTCTCACCGTCATTGCTTATCCGTCGTGGCTTCTCTTCTTCGCGTGGAGTCTCGCAGTCGAAGCGGCTAACTTTTGTCGTGTCTCAAGTCTCTAGTCTCTAGTCTCTGCTTCAACCATCGCAGGTCTCAGATCTCAAGTTTCAAGTCTCTTCTTCTCTGCTTCAAGCCTTCAACCCTCTCAGGTCTCAAGTCTCAGTCTCTAACACTCCCTGTTTCTATTTCCCTGACTCTATTCCTCTGAAATTTCAAATTTATTCTGAACATGCATATGATGTATTATTGATGATTCTGCTGAATTTTGAGATAATGTTTTGAATTTTTATTTCAATTCAGTCTTATCATATTGAATTAATTCTACTGAAGATTGAGTTATAAATTCAATTGTTTAATTTATTAATTTGACTGAGATTGATGTTTAGATCCAACCTGTTGTATTTGTTTTGGTGAATTGTTGTTTTGCTGCTATTGATTCAAAATAAAAATATTGCCACAATTCTGGATTGAATTTACTATATGGCTTCATATCATTTGGTTGAATTCTGCTTCATTTTTTTCTTTTGTTAATTTCTATGAATTTGAGTTTCTGTATTTTAATGATTCAAATCTATGTTTGCTTCATTTTATGGTTGCTTATTTTATTAATTTTATTGAGTTACTGAAATCTGATTCTTGGTTGCTGTTTCTTTTTCTGTTTGTTGTGTTCTGAGTTGGGGTGAGTTGTTTTTCTCTATTTGTTGTGTTTTGACTTCTGAGTTAGTGTTGGTGGTATGATGGCCGAATTTGAATTAATTGGGTAATTTTTATTTCTGGATTCTCTGATTTTTTCTATGTTTGAATTATAAAAAATTATTTTGAAAGATTTTCTTGTTTTATACCTTTGTTGCTGATTGATGAGGATTGCTGATTACTTGCGAGAACTTAGGGGAGAATAGTGTTGTTGGCTTGTTGCTGCCTCTGTGTTAACTGTTAAGTGTGTTAAGTTTTTGGTTTTTATAATTTTTATGAAATTGGAATAATTGTTGATGGTTGATTTCAGGAAATCTGGCATAATTTTGTTATGGTGTTTTACTGCTCTCTTGAATTTTGATAAATTTTGATGATAGTATGTTAAATTTTTTAAAATAATTTTATTGATGATTGATGATATTTTTTTTCAATATTTGAAATTATATATTTAAATTTTAATAATTTTATTTAATATTTAATTAAACCGGTCGAATCATCGAACCAGTGAACCAGTCACTCTACCGGTTCATTGACTGGTCCGGTTCTTGCAATCTTTAGTTAAGTAAAAAATTTAAGGAGCTTAATCAGGTTCCGTTTAAGTCTGCATTGAATCTTTCCCCTATATCTCCTTCGGATTCAAAGGTGTGTTATGGATTTCTGTTTTTTTTCCTGAAACTATTTTTTTTTAAATGATCATCCTGTTTTCTAGGTTTCTTTCTGTATCAAATAATTATAAATTTCCTGTTTTCTAGGTTTCTTTCTGTCTTTAAATTTTTCAGTTCCAATGTCTGCAAACAAACGCTACCACATTCAAAGTTTCCGAATTTACTTGAAGGTCAGAACGGAAGAAGTCCGAACTGCTCTGACCCAGGTTAGTTTTATACAAATGTTGTTTAGTTTACTGATTCCTTTCATCTTTTCCGTCGTGCCCTAATCTTTAATTTGGATTTGTTCGTGACCTAGCATCGGGACTTTTCTCTTCTTGTGATAATCAATTTGATCTGTGGATTTAACCATTATTTTTGTAATGCTTAAATCAAATTTGTTTGTATTTGAAAGGTGTATTTGTACTCAGAACCTCTTTGCTTGATTTGTAATTATTTTTGTTAATGGTGTGAAGTAGTAGCATTGAAGTTAAAGAAGTTCTTTGCCTAGTGTGAATTTGTTCGTGACCTAACATAACCCATTTATTTCAGCTTTATAATTAATGAGTTTATGATGTTTACTTCGTTTTAAGTGCCACTAATTGGATCATTACTCAATTCATTAGCCTAACTACATTTATTTGTTGATTTCATTCTGGATTATACTTTTTTTTCCCATTTTTTCATGTTTGCGACTACTATTGTTCCATGTCTGCACAGAGCTCTCATTAGCCTAACTCAATTGGACCTGTAATGTAAGATTGAATATGTAGTACAAACTTGCAAGCAAACTGTTATTAGTTACCTTGGTTTATTCTATTACACTGCACTTGTGAAAATTTTCATGGATAAAGCTGATTCGTTTCTAGACCTTATTAAGGTTTCTCATAGTTTGCGAATCATAGTCTGATAAAGCAATTGCTGCTTTTTTATGTAAAAATGGTCTAACTAAATTCATGTATATATATTTTTATAAAACATAAGTTGTACTTGATAGAGTGCTTAATCAGCTTTAAAGAAGAGGGGGAATCAGTATATAACTGAGCGTGATTCATACGCGTTACATATCCTAGACATAAGATTTGCGGTGTTCATTTTGAATGTGTAATTCTGGATACAGTCACCTAAAAATAGGAAAACGTTCTTTTACAACAAGCTTGTTTTTAAAGCAAGGGGGAAAATGTATATTTACTATTTCTTTAAAATCTTTTATGCGAGTGTTTACTACTAAGACGTAAAGATAAAATGTCATTTGCTAATCTAGAAGTGTGTATAAGGTTGTAAATTGTAATTCTCTCCAAGTAAGAATATGTACTAGTTAACATATAAACCAAGATTGGTATTTTACCTTTTCACAATTAACATATAAACCAAGATTCCCAGTACATGGGTAATATTTGCTATATGGCAATTGAAGTTTCTAATCATATAAACAGTAGGAGAATCATAGTCTCACAAAATTTGAATATATTCTTAACAAATAAACTTGTTTTTTCATTATTTGGAAAAGAGTGTATAATAATCCTCTTTCATATATGTATGAACTTTACATTGAAATGTTTAATCTATCTCTTTTTCTCTTAAAATAGTGGAAACAAGTTTATCAATTTAAACAATAAGATTATTTTATGACATGATTAGGAATTTAAAATATATGAAAATGCTAGAAAATGAAATGGGATATAGTAATTTGCGCACAGGATCAAATGCTTTAAAGTTGGGAAAGGAATTAAACGAAGATACTAAAACTCCATTGCAAATAGAGTTAAAGGACCCAAATTGTTTATGTGCTTCATGTTCTTCTCAATTTAAACTAGGGGTGGACATGGTATGGATTTTTATAAATCCAAGTTAGATCCATTTCAGAACCAGTTTTATGATTCATGAAACCAAACCAGAATTAGATTGAAAAAGAAACCGATTTTAAACCAATTTGAAAAAATAAAAATCGATTTTAAATCGGTTTTAGAATTTAATCCGGTTTTACTTATAAACTGGTTTTAAATCTGGTTTTATTTACAAATCGGTTTTAAATTTGGTTTTTTTAATCCAAATCTAAAATCCAGTTTTAAAATCAGTTTTTTCAAACAAAAATTCAGTTTTAAAACTAGTTTTTTAAAATTCAATTTTCAAACCAAATTTTTTAACAAAAAATCTACTTTTAAAACCAGTTTTTAAAATTCAATTTTCAAACCATATTTTAATACGTTGTTTGTCCTTTTAAAACCAGTTTTTAAAATTCAATTTTCAAACAATATTTTAATACGTTGTTTGTC
>NC_029790.2:134469156-134494316 GCF_000816755.2 Arachis ipaensis | reverse complement strand
TAATAAAACAGTTAAAATTAAAATTCAAGAGATTAAACTTACAGAAATAATAAGAAATCTATATACATAACCCGGAGAATCCCAACTTTTCAGTTATGTGGGTATGAATTAAAAAAAAACCTTACAAATACGGTTAAGGATTCCTTGCTCCTACATTTTTGTAGGTTTATCATTAACCATCATAAAAATAATTACAAAATGTATCTCGTTTTTTTTTTTTGAAAAATTTATTAAATAGATTTTGATCCCTTTAACTTTTGTTATTTACACTTTTTCTCTTTATCTTTTAGTTTTAGATTCAAAGAAGAAGAAAGGTCTGCTAACGTTTATAGAATCAATTTCTATCAACGCCATTTTCTCATCTTCTTCCTATGCTCTATCTCTGGTTCGCCTACTCTCGCCGCCACAACACGCATCAGACGCCGCCGCTCCCTGCGTCCGCCGCCGCTCCTCACATTCTCGGAGGAACGAACTATCAGTATCACCACCCTGTTAAATTTCGCAGAGAAAGAACGAGAACCAGAGCGACCCTTGATGACACTGAAATAGGACAACTTTCCTCAACCACACTTCTTGTTGAGGACGACAAACCCAGCAAGGTATACTTTTTCCTCTGCCTTCTTTTCAGTTCGGTTTGATTCTTTTAGAATAGTCAAGATGATGAATTTTGAATCCTTAGGGTAGCTTTTCAGGCAATGATTTTTGCCCTGCTTCGAGTTTCCTTGGTGTTTTGATTTGAATTTGATATGCTTTATTTATTTATTTTCATGTCTGCTTAGAAAGTAGAGGAAAGTGTAAAAGTGCTAAAAGATGCAGCTAAGACGAGAAAGGTAGCAGCAGAGAAGGTTCTGTCTGCACTTTCTGTCATTGAGAAAGCGAAAATTGATCCTTCTGGCTTTCTTGAAACCCTCGGTGGCAATGAATCCCCTGGGAGGACATGAATGCTAATTTTCACCGCTGAGGTGAACATATTTGTATTACTTTTTTGTTTGCTCGTTCTTTGGCTATAATCTGTTTCTCCCTTTGCATGCTTATACTTGGCAATTTATACTTACCATGCTTAGACCTGCCATTTATATGTACTATGTTCTAAATTTTAAACATATGCTTTTGGTATGGAGGTCCTTGCAAATTTCCTTTCCAATCCGTTGGCTTCAGGAGGAGACAGTGATGCTGCAGGATGGCCTTATTTGGCTTTTGATCTTGACCCCGCACTAGTAAATGTCAGTGTACTTAAGCTTTCTGCTTAGTTGTTACCTACTAGAAATATGCATACGACTTATTCTTTTCTGAAGAGTTCTTGAACTTCATGAGTAGAACGCTGAACGCATGCTCTCTATGTAATTGTGTGTAGCATGAGATGGCAGCAGAATAAGTGTTAATTTGAAGTCAAACATATTTCTCTTCATATCTCAATGTTTTATCCACTTCATTTTTTTTTTGGTCGATATCCACTTCATTTTAACATGTACTTTTACTGTTAAATTGCTGGGCAGGCTGCTAAAAAAGCCGGCTTTCCAATTCACTATGGGGATGGATCACATCCTGCTGTTCTTCAGTCGGTCGGTATCTCTTCTCCAAAAGCTATTATGGTTATGTTCACCGGAAAGGAAAAGACAGCGGAAACTGTTCAGAGGCTACGGTTTACTTACCCTGCAGTAATATTCATTTTCCCTCCCTTTACACTTTCTTGCTTACCAATTTGACATATGATAACTAAATATATTTTTTGTTTCTAAACCGATCCATTTATCTATCTTAGGAAGATCCAAGAATTTCATTTTACGTTCAACTTAGGGTATATATTGTTAGGTCCAATAATAGGGAGTTTGGCTGATAAAGTTCTTAACTATTTGATTTGCCTTTTCTTGTTCCCTTAGTTTGCTTTATCCTATCTGGATTGCTTACTTTATGATGAAAATCCGCAGATCCCAATCTATGCCAGAGCTAAAGATCTTGAGCATCTTTTAGATCTGAAGAAAGCAGGTGCAACAGATGCCGTTTTGGAAAATGCAGAGGTATTGATTCGCTTTTTCTTGCTTGTCATTTTGTCCTACTCGATGGAGCTTGCAACTGCCATTGCTCAATAGTTATGCAGAAACTACATCTAAGTCTTTTGTTTTTTGTTTTCTTTTTTTAACAATCACTCAGATTAGCTTACAGCTGGGTTCTAAGCTTATGAAAGGTTTCGGAGTGATGTCGGATGACCTAGCATAACAAGGAGAGAAATACAAGCAAAAAGTTCTATTTGAATAATGTGTCAGGAACCAACTTTTTTCAGTTAACTTTTTTAAAATTATTTTGTTTATCTTAAATTCTGTATCTTAAATTAACTCTTAATCCTAAAGTCGGTTAATGTTGGCTAATTTAAAATTGGTTCCCTATACTTTTGCATCTAATTTTGAATACATACATTCATACCATTTGAGTATGGTTATATGCAAATACACCAATCAGGCCAAAATTTCAAATGAGGGAAGGGAATATATAAAACGCTCATTTGTTAAAGTTTCAACGTTCTTATATACAAACTCTGATTACCAAGATGTGTAGTATGAATGAGGAAAATCTGAATATCATACTACGATTTCACTCGGTAGAACACAAATCATGATCACCTTTTTGGATATTCTAATGATTACGAAATCTTGGCAAGAGCCATTTTCCATTTTCTCCTAAACAAGGACTAAAAAATATACAACAAAGCGAGTTATAGGTTTTCTCCATTTTCACATGAAATTTGGAAGACATTCTTAATTGTTAATATGCAAGCAGAACTAATTCTTTGTCCATAAGCACTTAGTGATCGATCTCCTATTTTTCATATATTAAAACAATGTCATCTCTTTTGAAAATCTATTGTCAGATGATTACCTATTTCACCTGTCTAATTAGGTTTCTCTCAAGCAAATTGCTTTAAGAGATGGTGCTCATTCTGAAGAAACAGAAGTAGTTTAGGCCTGTAGATACTTGTGACTTGTCTATACCCTTGTTAATTATGCATTTATGTAGCATGAATATATATATATATATAAAGAGCTTTCAAAATCTTCTTGGTGCATATTTCCATGACTTTTGACGTCTACAATTTACATATTGGCCGCTTAAAATTCATTTGTAAAAGTTGATTCTCTCATTTTTGTATGCTTCCACGTTTCCTGCAGATGAAATTTTATGAACTTGTCTAAGAATACACAATGCTTAAATTGTAATGAAGATAAGTCAAAGGACGTTGATCTGCCTACTAATCAAATAAGTAAAGGAGATTGGATATGTCCGGGGTAAGTCCTTCAGCTGTTTTACTTGCTTACTAGCTTTTTTTCGATTTCCATTTGTTTGTAAAGGTTCCTTTTGAAAGCACTATAAGTTTGGTCCATATCAATAGAATTATGTGAATTACACTGTTCTATGATTTTTGTTCTCTTACTTTCGTAGTTGACCATATGCAATTATGCATGGCAAACTGTCCCACTTGCTCCTTATGATCTGCTGACATATTCTCGTTGGTTTTGCCGCAGATGCAGTGTTATGAATTTTTCCAAAAATATTCAGTGTCTAAAATGTAAGACAGCAGGGCCGAAGAGGATCAATCCAGATGAAGTTGAAATGAAAAAAGGAGATTTACTATTTTTCATATTGTTTTACTATTTTTGTTAACTGTTACATTTCTAGGGAATTTTTATAGCTTAGGGCTCTTTTGTGATAGAAAATGAATTTTTATCTCATTCCTGGATCCAAGGCGAATAAATTATATTGACCCCAACCATATAACTTATGCACATTGATAACTTCCCACTCATTAACCGTTTTGATGATAATTTCTTCTCCTGAGCATGTTTAAGTTTTCCACTTTTGCATAGGCCATCAATAAGTATGTTGTATGAGTGTATATTTGGTTAATGCCAATCTCTTCCATTTTACTGAATAACACAAGTGCCTTGTCAAGTTGTCGGTTTTTGCACAAAGCATCTATCAAGAAATTGTAAGTGAATATAGAAGATGGTTGACCTTTATCATGCATCTCAATTAAAAGCTCTAAAGCACGAGAGATTCTCTTTGATTTGCCCAAGTCATCAATAAGAATGTTGTAAGTTACCGTGCTAGGAACTAAATTCTTGCGACACAAGTTTAGATGTCCAAAACTACAAGCTAAAATCAAGGCAAGAGAAATATTGATGCAGAAAAATATCTGCTTTGAAATACCTAGGTGGCCAAACCACACTCATTTAAGCAGGTCAAAATCCAGTGTAAAGCAAATATTGCCAATCTCCATAGAGAAGTCATTGATCAACAAGCAAACTAACAATAAAATTTGAAGTTGGGAAACCATAACCGAATTATTAACAAACTCATTTTAGAATCACATTTTTCATAATAATGTAATTTTCCTTATACAGAATGCAATGGATTTGCAAATGTTTATAGCACTCTTTTTTGTTTTTCTTAGTTTGTAGCATGATAATAGTTAAGATATATGATCTCATAGGATAACAGTAAAGAACTATTAATTAATATAAAGAGATCTTAAACACTAAACCTGTAAGCTACAACTAGGAATATCCTCTAAAGAATCAATAAAGCATAGTGGAATTAAAAAGGATGATAGCAATTACAAAAATTGAAAGTTCAAAATTAATTGAATAAAAATGAGATAGTCAAGACATCAATGGTATTGATGTTATGGCATTGCCAAAGTTCTGTGACCCAACAGATATAGAATTTACAGAAATATGATACATATTCTGCAACAATAGAGAGGTGATTTCAATTTGAGTTGATGTATTTTACCTTCATTCATCCGTTCAATAAGCCTCTAGCAATCATTTCCCGAAGAAGTTTCTCTGCCATGTCATTCTCACCTTTTTCAAACAAAGCACGAATAACAATTTCAAAAGTCACAGCATTTGGTAAGCAACCATTGTCTTCCATTTTTGACATCAGGGCCAATGCTTCTTCAAATAAGCCCTCTTTGCAGAGCCCGTCGATCTATATTCGGGTCAATGCCACTCTTTTTCATTTGATTAAATAACACAAATGCCTTGTCAACTTGTTTGATATTGAACATCCCATCCAACAAGGAAGTGTAAGTGATTATATTAGCAGGTTGACCTTTATAATGCATCACAAGAAGAAGCTTTGAAGCACAAGTGATTATTTCTATTTTTTCATTGAAAAATTGAAACTTTGAGAAGAAAGAAACTAAATTGAGAGAGATACCTGAATTGAACTACCGAACTAAAGCAGAGAGTCGGAGTGAGTCCAGACAAGAGAAGAAATGTTGCTTCGACTTCGAGCAGACACGGAAGCAAGACACGGCGAGACCACCCACCAACGACCGCGAGACACGGGGAGGAGCAGAGCAGTAGCGACAACGCACGGTGAGGAGCAGAGAACCAACGATGGTGTACGATGATCAGAACGAGGGACCACAGAGGGAGAGGAATAGTGAACGAGCGACCGCAGAGGGAGAGGAATAGAGAACGAGCGACGATGGTGAAGGAGGCAATAACCCTAGCAGAGGCAAATGTCTCGTCTCTTTTGAAACTATGATTAAAAGAAAAACGAAGAATGTGTAAAAAGAAAAAATACAGGGGTAAATGTTTAATTATAAATTCTTCCAAAAATCAAAAAACAGGGTGCTATTTATAAATATTTTTAGAATGGTTAATGTTACTCCCACATAAAAGTAGGAGTAACATATCCGTAGCCTACAAATACAATACATGAATCCTGCTCATACATGATTGTACCAAAGGAATCAAAATCTTTCTTCAATCAAATCAATTTATTTTTCCAACAATATCACAATATTATTTTTGGAACACACACCAAATTGGCCGATTGGGGACGTAATAAAAAGAATTATATTATTTAGCAAAAACGTTACCTTCATTATGTGTCAGTGTGACAGTGTCACACCATCATCTATCTCAAGAAAAATTTTGTACGAGAGATTGGTTCCGAATCAGCATTGTAATTATGTGAGTATAAGATTTGATCATTCAAATCCAGAATTTCTTTTTTCTCTTTGGATCCTAATTTGGATTTGGATCCAAATCTGGATTAAAGTTGGTTAAATGGTTTGGATTAAAAAACCAAACCATAAAATTAATGCAATGTGATTTGGATTGAGTTTAAAATTCAAGATTTAGATTTTTTTGTCCAGCCCTAATTTAAACCCAAATTGTTTATGTACTTTTTATCTCCTCTTTTTTCTCCTTCTTTTTTGTCTTTTGGAAGAGTTTGATGTGTTTAAAGTACCCGAAAATGTCACTTTCAGTATATGAAATGAGAGAGGAAAATCGATATTATCATTTTTATTATGTTTCTATTGTATTTCCTATTTAGAGAAGTAAATAGAGTTACATGTCTTTTGATTCCAGTTTCTTATTCTTATTTTTGGTTCTAAGAAGATATAGCAGATTTTGCATGAAGAAGTGTCAGATTTATTTGAATGTTTATGCGTTTTTTAATGTAATGACTTTGTTAGGAAGAAATGGAGCGGTCGGAAGTTTGCTGAGAGTCCAAATGTGTATGCACACTTCTGGGGCTTGTTAGATTCACAGAAAATTGTCATTGTGCATTTCATTATCTGAAGTTGACTGTTGATCGACACTTGCTATATGGATTTGGCTTAGGATATTAAGTTTTTCACTATAGGGATAGCTTATTTTGTGAGATGGTAATATTTTACATGGTTTAACGTACAAAGCTTATATTTGGTATACATTTGGCTGGATATTTTGGTATTTGCCTTTATCTTAGTCTGTATTGAATATGTTTTGTTGGCTTAGTACAATATTTTTAGTAGTGTGGTATTGCCTTTATTTTGGTCTGTATTGAGTAGGTTTTGTTGGCTTAGTACAATATTTTTGGTATTCTAACTCCCATAATCTGTATTTTTGGTGTCATAACTCCTATGGTCATCTAACTAACTTCTCAGAAATGATTTAAGTAAACTAGATTAACTATTTCAGCTATCACAACTAACTTCTGTAGAATCTTCAGCAACGGGTCTTTGATTCATTCTAAGTTTAGGTCTCCTAATATGGAGAAAACACTTGGTCTTATTACGATCTATAACCCAATTAATTGGACATAGTGCTGAGTAAGAAAGGGAAAGCAAAACAATTGAATGCCAAAGCATGAATAGTAGATAAATTGAGATAGGGGTGCACATGGGCCGGGTGAAGTCAGGTTTGATGTGGCTCAGACCCGACCCGAAATATACACCGGGTCTATTTATTAGACCCGAACCCGACCCTAGACCCGATGAAACCAATACACTTTCGGGCCACAATTATACCGGGTGAAAACCGGGTAAAAATCGGGCCGTTAACATTACATTACGTTGATACCTTCTTGTAAGCTAGCACGCAAAAATATCCAAATTTCCAAAACTCCAACCATTATTTAACATGGTAAAATTCACTTAGAAAAATATAACAAGTACCAACCCTTCTTTAAAATTAAAGCATAACCACAATCAATACTAAAGCAAAACCACAATCAATACTAATATTGTCTAATAATAGCAAATATTTAAATCAATACAAATAACACAATATTATACATTAGTCTAAAGTCTTATGCGTTCTAAACATAAAACATTAACTTATAGTCTTATAATGACTAATAACACAAAATATTAAGGTTTACAATACTTAAATTCCACATAAGAATAGTTAGGGGTGTACATGGGCCGGGCCACACCGGGTTTGGCTTAACCCAGACCCGGCCCGAAATATAGACCGGGTCTAATTTTTGGACCCTAACCCGATAAAACCTACGCACCTTCGGGTCGGGTGAAAACAGGGTAAAAACCGGGTCTTTAGCATGTAAAAATCGCCTAATCTCCAACCTTTATTTCACAATTCATATAGTAAAATTCACTTAAAAAAATATAACAAGAACCAACCCTTCTCTAAAATTATAGCGTAACCATAATCAATACTAATATTGTCTAACACCAAATATTTAAATCAATACAAATAACACAATATTATGCATTTGTCTAAAGTCTTATGCATTTTAAACATAAAACATTAACTTATAATCTTATAAATAACTAATAACACAAAATATTAAGGTTTACAATATTTAAATTCTATATAAGAATAGCCATCATCCATTACTAATAACACAAAATATTAATTGTGTATGATGATCGGGCCACCGGGTCGAGTTCGGGTGACCCGAGCTATGGCCCGAACTCGACCCGGAATAATGACCGGGTCTATCTTTGAGACCCTTACCCGGCCCTAGACCCGATGAAATCACACTAAATTAGCCCCTAAAGTGTTCGGGGCCGGGCCGGGTCTTCAGGCCGGGCCGGGCCATGTACACCCCTAAGAATAGTCATGATCCATCACTAATAACAATATTAATTGTGTATGATGACCGGGTCACCGGGCCGATTTCGGGTGACCCGAGCTATGGCCCGGACCCGACCCGAAATAATGACCGGGTCTAATTTTGAGACCCTTACCTGGCCCTAAACCCGATAAAATCACACCAAATTAGCCCCTAAAGTGTTCAGGGCCGGGCCGGGTCTGTGCACCCCTAAATTGAGAATACATTCAAATTTTGAAAGAATATATACTAAGTTACAAATTGAGAAGAATGACATATACCCAACCCATTTATGCTTAAATCTCTTTTGATCCCTTTCGAGTAAATAACTTAAATTAAGTGACTCACATGTTGCAATATTATCACAACATAAAACAACTTTCTTCAGCAATAAAATGCATCATACATGCAAATTTGACTAAAAATAAATGTATACACATATTGAAACATATACTTATTTTATATTTAACAAAAATTTACACACTTTGTCGCATGCCTATTTCAATTCAAAGGTCACACTACAACTTAAATTGCTGAGTTATCACATCTTTACATTCGAACATCTTACAATTACAATAGTTACACAGTAATTACATGGAAAAATATTTGAAAAGGGTGACTTCATCTAATAATATCATTAAATCTGATTTGATACAAAGGTGAGGCCATCAGTACCCTCGTCTTCAGCAACAGAGTATCAAACGTGGATGCTACCAATTTTTTCCTCTTCAAGGAACAATGTGGATGTTCAAAGATAATACACATATATGGGATATACAACTGTTTGAGCACAATATTACTAATACTATAAAATGGATCAGAAACTAGGCTTTATATGAAGTGTCTTCAAGCAATGGCCTCCTTTTCTCTCTTCTTATTGAAGATTGATCATCAACAGGTTCGTTGAAAAGATCAACGCTTCTCAAAAAGATCCCTGTAGCATTAATTACCATTAACTATAGTCAAGCAAATACTTAGAACATTCTTCAAGGAATTAGTAGTAGTATCCATGATGATGTTAATGAATATATTATTATCTGGTGGAATTAGGAGGTTGGTGTGGTTAACAATAATAAAAAAAACTTGCACCTTTGATCTCTATAGCGATAACATGCACATCAAGTTTAGGAGAACAATTTAACACCTCAGGTCAAGTAACAAAGAGTAACTGCAATTTGGTAACTTCTTTTTTTTTTCATGATTTATGGTTTCCCAAATGGAAATGAGGGATTCACAAATCAGAAATTAGGGATTCACAAATCAGAAAATTAGGGATTCAAAAATGCTATACGAAATTATCAATTTTGAACTTCATAAAATTAACAAGTAAATAAGATAAATTGACAAAAGATACCATGTCCGCTGAGAGAGAAAGAACGGAGACCAGAGAAACAGCTCCGAAACGGTGGTGACGGTGGCGACGCAAACCACAGGCGCGCAAATGGCAGCAAGGTCACAAACCTTGGGGGACAGCTAGCGCCACGAACCTGAACTGATGGAGATGCGTCGTCGTCGTTCGGACCCTTAGAGGTGATACCGGCGGTAGAGGATTCGTTCATCGGAAAAGATAGGAGAAAGGGCAGAGGAGAGGATAAAGGGGGTTATGGTTGCTTGCTGACAAAAATGAAATTGGAATTGGGGGTTAGGGCCCTTAATTAAAATAAAGGGCATTTTTGTAATTTTAAAATTTTAGTCTCTATTTTTATTTCAAACCAAATAGGATAGTGAGACATAAATCAGTCTTGTACAATTCTACACCAAACACAATACTGAATTGGATTTCTATCTCTGTCTCTTGGTCTCTGTCTCGCAAACAAACGCTACCTCAGTGTGGCCTTCTGGGGAGACAAAGCTGATTTTCCAACAAAATATTTTGCAATTTGTAGCAAGAAGATAAAATATTAAAATTAGAGACACAGAGAGAGAATGAATATGGTCTTTAATTTGATTTTGATTTTGATTTTTTTCATTTTACAAAAATCTAACTAAATTTAGAAATATTAGTAAGAACCAAAAATATATGGAAAGGGTAAAAAATTTGAGTGAGGAATTCGACAAGGTCGTGGTGCAGCATGTTCCAAGAGAAAGGAACACACGAGCCGACCTCCTGTCAAAGCTGGCAAGCACGAAGCCTGAGTTAGGAAACCGATCCCTGATCCAAGGATTGGTAAAGGAATCGACGGTTACCTTGTGCGTAACCCAAGCAGCCGACATCCCCTCATGGATGGATCTGATTACCAACTTCTTGGAAAACGGTAAGCTCCCTGACGATGAAAGGGCGGCGAAAGTGACAAGAAGGGAAGCGGCCAAATTACGCGATAGTACAGGGCCAACTGTTCAAAAGAGGACTGAGTCAGCCCCTGCTGAAGTGCCTGTGCCCCGATCAGACAGACTATGTCTTGAGCGAGGTCCATGAGGAATGTTGCGGCCACCATATTGGCGGAAAGGCCTTAGCTTGGAAGCTCGTTAGGGCCGGCTACTTCTGGCCCTCGATGATGTCGGACTCCCAGGAATTCGTGAAGAGATGCAAGAAGTGTCAAGAAAACGGCAATTTTTATAGGACCCCAGCAGCCGAGTTAAGTTTACTGATAGCCTCCCGACCTTTCAGCCAGTGGGGGGTTGACCTTTTGGGGCCCTTCCTGATAGGTCCCGGGCAGGTGAAATACCTGATCATGGTCATTGACTACTACACTAAGTGGGTCGAGGCGGAACTGCTGGCCAGCATATCGTCAGCCAACTGCAGAAAATTCACGTGGAGTTAAGTGATCTCCAGATTTAAAATTTCGGAGGTCGTAATATCAGACAATGGGACACAGTTTGCCGATAAGAGGTTCGGTGAATTCTTTACTGGCCTAGGGATAAAACAGAGGTTCTCGTCAGTAGAGCACCCACAGACTAATGGCCAAGTTGAAGCCGTAAACAAAGTCATCCTCCAACGCCTTAAGAAACGGGTTGACCAGAAGAAGGGAGGATGGGAAGACGAACTTGCATCAATTTTATGGTTTTACAGAACAACACCACAATCCTCCACCGGGAAGATGCCCTTCTGACTTACCTATGGGGTCGATGTAGTGACTCTCGTGGAAGTGGGGGAGCCAAGCCCACGGTTACTCCTTGGTGGAGTCGAGGAAGTAGTTGAGAAAGATCTGGTCGATGAGACCAGGGAGATGACTCACCTGTCAGAAACGGCGTTGAAACAGAGAATAGCCCTACGATACAACGCCAAAGTGCTAAAGAGGAGTTTTGAACCAAATGACCTAGTTCTACGGCGCAACGACGTGGGCCTACCGACCCCTGGGGAAGGGAAACTGGCTGCTGACTGGGAAGGCTCATACAGGGTAAGAGAGGTCGTCGGAAACGGGGCATACAAGCTAGAACGACTGGACGGAAGAGAGGTACCCAGGACGAGGAATGCGGGAAACCTAAAGAGGTTCTACTCTTAAAACTTTGCAACAGGCCCCACGACCATTTTTAGGCTGCCACTAAGTATGCTCTAATCGTGTTTCGTTTAAATTTTCTTTCTTATTTTCGATTTGCCGTTTTTAATGCATTATTCAATTGTTTTACCTTATGGATCATAAAATTTGTTATCGCAATGGTACCCCAAGACTGATCACCCCGGGAGCCGATAAGATCGCGCCTACTATTTGACGGCTATCGAAGTAACGGCTACGCAATTTAAGCAGATAATAACAGCCACAAGTCGGCTTTAAAGTTAACCGTTGATAACGGCCACGAGTCGGCCTTAAAATTAATCAACTACCAAAACGGTAAACAGTTCGGGTATAAAACCCCATATCCAAAGTATACAAAAGACCACAACGGCCGAAAATACTACAAGCATCTACAAGTCACTTCTTTGGGATGTCAACAATCTGACCATCCCTGATAGTCTTGAAAGCACCAATTGCGGAGGTGTCAAAATTAGGAGAAAGCAATTTAACCTGGGCCTTGATCGCTTCCTCGGTCCCAGAAATCACCTCGCGAGCATTCTTGACTGTCTCTTTGTTCTTCTTCTTCAAACCGACGACCTCCCTCTTCAGTCCCACAACCTCTGTCTTGGCTTCCCTCACCGACTTGACGGCCTCCTCCAACTTGGCTTCCAGGCCAGAAACTTTGGCCTCTACTGCAGAAGTCTGACCATGGGAAGAGGCGAGCTGGCTCTCCAGGGTCATCTCCCGCTAGGTAAGGCGGGCCACGGTCGCGTTGGAAGTTTTCAACTTCTCCTCAGTGTCAGCCAATTTTCCCTTTAAAGTCTCCACTTTGACTTTCAGGCTTGCGACCTCCTGCAGCAACGAGCGGTACTTCCCGTCTAGAACCCGAGCCTGGGCCAAGACGGGCTCCGCCCGCCTCGCGTTGGTCGTGGCCCTGAGCATGCACTGGAGGAGGAGGAGCTGACTGAACCTCAGGTGTAGGTGAAGACGGCGCCTTAGCAGTAGGGGTGGTAGAACTGTCGTCGCTATGACCTGGAAGAAAATGGACCATCAAATCCTCAAGTCCGGTCGTCTCGGCAGCTATGGACACTAAAACGAGGAAACACATAAGAGTTCGTTAAGCAAGATACCAAATAAGCAAATAAGTCAAGCATAAGAAACAAGGAAGCTATGGCCAGCCGACCACCCACTTATGTAACTCCTACCTATCTCGCGATCACCCATCAAGAGGTGAGGGTTAACATTATTTTTACCAAAAATGGCCAACAGAACGTCGATAACGTCCTTATTCTGCTGGATCAAGCCTTTGTAAGTCACCTTCGTCAAGGCGTTGGCCCCAGCGCCAAAACTCCAATAGGTTAGGATAAGGCGCTCTCCCTTCAAGGTTAGCCAGAATGGGTGCTAGCCGTCGCAGGACGTACCTTGAAATAATTCCCTTTAAAGTCATGAAAAGAATCTTCGAACAAGCCAAAGTTCCTCCTATCTTGGGCTGCCCGGAAAGACATGTACCTTTTTTTGGCTTTCCCTTCTTTGGAAGGGTTCGTCAAGACAAAAAGCTACAGAAAGACCTCTACCGATACTGGCAGCTACAAGTACTCGCATACCATCTCGAAGCATTAGATGGAGGCCCAGCTATTCGGGTGCAACTGCGATGGCGCCATGTCACACCGGTTTAGTAGCGCCATTTGAAAGGAAGAGAAGGGGATATGAACCCCAGGCTGGTGAACATCACCTTGTACATCCAGATCCAGTCAACGACTTGGGGGTGTTTAAGTTAAGGTGACATATCCGTTCCCGGTCCGTAGGAACGAACACATCATAACAATCTTCCTCGGGACCTCCCCCTCAAAGTTGGTCAGTCTGACGAAACTCTGTGAGCTCCTCAAGAGTTATTCGCGAAGGGGTATCCTTCACGTCTGACGTGACCCAGGCATATCGATCTACGGGAGCTCTCGCAAGAGGACGCTGTGCCATACCTACAGTGGGGGCACCACTTAGTTAATAACTTCGGGAGGTCGAAAAAAATGGAAAAGCCGGAACTAACTCTATGTGTTACAGTAGATTCATCTACGGTTCATCTACAGTTAAGCAAAGGCTAGATAACTACAAATCTAATTGTAACCCCCCCCAAAACCTAACTAACGGTGGCATGCCATAAGCAAAAGGGCATGGACAACCTAAGGGAACATAAAACATGAAACAGTAGCAAAGCAAGCAGTAATAACAGTAGCAAGGTAACATTCATCCGTTTGTGATACCAAGAAAGGATGCTTACCAGGAAAATTGCAATCAGGAAATGGCAATCTCCGAAGGAACGTAGCGAAATTGGAGCGGATTGAGGAGATCAGAAAGAAAAATGCAAGAGAGAGAGCAGAAGGGATTCAGAAGGATGTAGGAATGGTCTGAAGCAGTAAGAAGATGAAACACAAATAATGAAAACTGAAGAATAACTGACACGGAGAAGTGCGAAAGGCAGGGGCAGAATGGAATTTTCACCTAGGTTTTCAAATCAGTCATAATGGCATTAAATGTCATGCGCGAAGAATGAGGCGACAATTGACGTTCCCTCGGAACTGACGAAACCCGCACACACGTAGGGGGCACACCCCTATCACGAGCGGCCGACTACGTGGGAACCCAACCAAGGAGAAAGTAGAATGGAACGCGCCAGCAACGGCGCTAGCGACCATAGCTGGCGCGTTGGGGGCACTGTTCCGGCCCAACCCACCTGGCCTAATGCCCGTATCCGAGTGGCCGGCCGACCCGACGGCCTCACATGATCAGAACCAGGAGGCGACCCGAATGTCACCTCCCCTTTCACGAGGCATCTAACAGCTAGGAAGGAAGCTTCCTAGAAGGTGGGTCTGCTCATGTGGGACCTGGCCTGGTACATACTATATATGAGGAGGGCTCTACCCCTCCCCCAGGTACGTCACCTACTCTTTACCTTAATTGCCTTCTTTGTACGGACACTGACTTGGGTGTCGGAATCCTTTTGTAGGTGGCCCCCTCCACACCAAATCACAACACAGCGGGACCTCGCTCCCCGACCTCATCCTCTTCACGATTGGCGTGGGAGACCTTGATGCGCAAAGGCGAACCGAACCCAGCATCCTCACCATCTTTGAGCATCAAGTACACCTGACCCGTTCCAAGACTGAGCAACTGAACAGAAAATAAATTTAATTGTTAGTGTCAAATTTTTTATATTGATGTTCAATTGATTATTTTATCGACAAAAAGAAAAATTGATTATTTTTTTTTGTCGAGATTAATGAAATTGCACCTATATAACTTTTTCGACATTTAATGAAATTTATTATACTCTAACCTATTATAATCTACTTTGTAGTTGACGAATCCTTTTAAATTTTAAGAGTAATGGCATGGCATAAATACATGATGAATATTTTTGGTGATCACATGAATGGAGTGCTGTTGCCAATGATTTAATTAAGTCCGTTGCCATAAGAAAAAGTATAGGTAGACGATAAAAATACTAAACAATGTGAACAATGAATATATTAGATGTTTAATTCATTAGGTGTGCGGATGGTTATCCTAATATTAAAATTTAGATGGGTAATTTAGAGGTATAATGTATTTTTACTTTATTGGGCCAATTTTAGAATCCATTGTTCACATTATTTTCAAAAACTATTATGTACCTAACAAAGTCTTTACCATAATTATATGATAATGCAAAATGACTTAGTGATAATGTATAAATAGATGTATAAAACCAATGTCAATTTTACTCTCTTTAATATCGTTGTGCGTTGTTTAATGTAACAAAATCTTATGCTAATTTAAAAAGTTAGTTACAAATGAGTGATCTACAAAATAGATTTTCTGGAGGCATATTTGATTTTGAAAAATATTCATAATTATTTTACTGTTTGGAATAAGGTCATTGTTTTCAAGTTTCATGATCTTTTATCTAGGAATTGAGATGTGCAATTTAAATTTGTGAGAAGGGATGCAAATTCTCGATAATGAAAGTTGGGACTAGAAGCAATAGTTGGCTTGTTTTCAGTAGCTTGTTGACGGCTCTGTAATCAGCTTCGGTCCTGCCATCGTCCTCATCTGGGACATTGGTTCCATCCTTGCTCCACTATCGATAACCACAAAATTGGTCATCTCCACTAATGGTCTCTAATTCCGACTAGGATCTATCGCTCGCACGGCCTCGTTGCATATTCAGTTTTTCAATTCCATTGATTTCTTTGTGTTTCAATTTGTGTATTGGGTAATGGTTAATTGAACTCCATGTGTGAAAGTGCAGATCTAGACGAAAAAAGAAGAGGATCTGAAGAATGAGATAGGGAGGACGAAGAGAAGAAGGCCCGACGGTAGTGGTGGAGGAAGCAAGAGAAAAGAGCATTAGTAGCAGAGGGAAGAGGGAGAAGGGAGGAGGGATGAGGGAGAACAGAAAGTAAAAGGGTTAAAAAGTCAAATTTTGTATCACATTTATTGTGTCTCCGTGTCTTAACTTTAAGGAGGAACACGAAATACATAAATTTTGTGTATATATGTGTATCACCATGTTAAAAATCTGTATCTCAACAAACAAATAGTGAACATATATCACTGTATCTATGTATTAGTGTTTATGTTTCAACAAACAAATGCAAGTCATATTCCACAAAGGCCCATACATGAATTTTAGTATGGAAAATTTTTATTTTGAATGTCTTTAAAAATGATTAAAAAAAATTAAGTTAGGTTGATTTAGTGGTTAACTCACTTGTCTGTTTAAATAAATGTCGGGGATTCGAATCTCGTCTTGTGCATGCAACAACTCATTGGCCAACGACAAACCCTTAAATAGAGCTCTAATCCGCGACGGATTAGACCTTAACTGTCGGACCGTGAGATATTGTAAAAAAACAACAAAAATAATCATAATAAAAAAAACAACTCTTGCAAAATACCAGTTAAGGAAGAAGTTAGATGACAAAGACGAGAAGTGTATTTTAATTGACTATTGCATAGAATCAAAAGCATACAAATTGTATATCCAAAATCAAAGAAGGTGATCATTAGGAGAGACGTGATATTGGAGAGAAAGGTGTAACACCCTACCACACACAGAGGTTTATGCTTAAGCCATAAAACAGAGGTGGTGTGGTATTACGACCTCTAAAATAAAATATATATATATATTAATAATAATGAAAAGGAGATATATACTAGGAGCCTTGAAAAACGGTAAAAAAATCACAAAATAAAAAGCACAATGCTCAGAAATACGGATTACTTGTGTGCGAAGAAATCTAAAGATTATAGATATAAATAAACAGAAAGTGGGAACAGAGGACCAAAAGTACAGAATAACAAGCTCCTAACTCAGCCTGCGAAGATAAGGCTGGCCGGAGAATATTTATATATGTATATACATAATCCAAAATCCAAAATACATAGCCAAAATTCTATCTCTCCATAAACCTCTAGGAGGAGCAAAATAAACAAGTGTATAAGAAGAGATCTATATACACTACAAAAAAAAGGCTATAATATAGAAATTTGTTAACGGAAGTTTTAAAAAACTCCTGCAAATTTAAATTTGAAAATAAAATATTTTCTTTTATTTTATTAAAAAATTAATTAACGGGAGTTTTAATTTTAAATAACAGGATTTTTAACAATCCCCTTCAATTAAAAAAGACTCGCTAACATAATTTGGGAGGCGCAAAATCCTCTTCCCGCAAAATCCAATTCCCCTTATCCGACCGTTTTTGCTCCAACTCTTCTAATATTGTAATTGCTTCGTTCTTCACATTTCTTCATTGATTGCTGTTGTTCGTGCCTCTGCTACTCGCGTTTGTTTTGTTCTGCTGTTTGCGTTCGCGTGTTGTTGCTGCTGGTAGCGCTCCATTGTTGTAGCTGTTTGCATTTATAGTGGCAGCTGTGTTTCTATGCAAAGGTAACACTTTGATAGCATATACATATGAAAATTATTAGGATTTATATACTGATTTTTGAATTGCATGTGTAGTAGAAAACGAAAGAGGGATTTGTTGTGATGGTTATACAGAGTTTTGTTTATTTATGTTAATGTGTCCTCTATTTAAATGAATTGTTGCTTGAGTCTTTCTTCAATGTTGACTCTGATCCAGTGTTCTGTTTTTTCATTTTTTATAAATCAATACTTTCTAAATTTTTAAATTTATTGAGTACTATATACATACTCTTATTAGTTTTATCGACAATAGTTTGAAACATGTACTCAATTAAGGTTGGTCTTAATGACAAAGCAGCACAAAGAGCTCTATTAAATAGAACTAAAAATGATAAGTTGATAACATGCATGGTTAAGATAAAGTGATAAATAACTTAATAATAGTGATAAAAGATTTGTAAAATGATAAGACATAAAAACTTAAACGAGTTATATATTAATATTCAGGAGATTATTTTAAACTCCCAATTATTATTGAATGTCTAATTGTTTATCCTCCGAAATCTTAGGGATAGTTGGAATTCTATACTGTGATTAGTAATAGATATTGGTGCTATAATAATTGGGCATAGCTTTAAAAGAAACTTAGTAAAATATAATCAAACATATATGGCTTTTATTTTATTGTTTTCTTTGCATCTACTTCACTGTTATTTGGCTAATTGAAGTTGATAAGAGTGGTTGGAGGGTCTTGATAACTTAGTTAGTTCAATCTGTTTGAAATTGAAGTATTTGAAAGCACTCTATATATATATTTTTTATTTTTTATAAATTTCATATTAAGTCGATAGAAATTTTTTAATACTTTTTAAATTTTCAAATTTATTGAGTACTATATACATACTCTTATTAGTTCTACTGACATTGGTTTGAGTTACAAAATGAACATCCTCCAAAAACTTAAAAAAACTTAAACTAATTTTGGAGTTCACCAAGGATTGAACTCTTAACCTTTCAGATTTAGTGCTCTAATACTATGTCATGATACCACTCATCCCAAAAGCTTCAACTAATGGAAAAAGGTAACACTAATGATTATATCTCTAATACTCCCTAAACTTTCATTGTACACATTGTATAAATATTCTATTGACTCCTCATACTTTTCCATTGAATTAAGGTTGGTCTTAATGGCAAGGCAGCACAAAGAGGTTCATTAAATATAATTAAAAAATGATAAGTTGATAACACGCATGGTAAATGTAAGGTGATAAATAACTTAGTAATAGTGATAAAAGATTTGTAGAATGATAAGACATAAAAATTCAAATGAGTTATATATTAATATTCAGGAGACTATTTTAAACTCCCAATTATTATTGAATGTCTAATTGTTTATCCTTCAAAACCTTAGGGAAAGTTGGAATTCTTAAACTATGATTAGTAATGAATATTGGTGCTATAATAATTGGACATAGCTTTATTTTCTTGTTTTCTTTGTATCCACTTCTCTGGTATTTGGCTAATTGAACTTGATAAGAGTGGTTGGAGGGTCTTGATAACTTAGTTAGTTCAATCCGTTTGAAATTGAAGTATTTGAAAGCACTCTATATAGCATCATTGATTAGTTTCATGCATGATGTAATACCCTAATTACCCTAAGCCTTACCTCGTGTCGTAAAGTAAAGGTCAATCAAAGGTTACGACAGTTCTAAACTTATACATATAATATATAGGAAGAATTAATATAGTCTAGAAGTCTGATGAAGGATATAACTCAAAAACAGGATTTGAAAAGCGCAAAACATACTCACGAAGCTACAAAATTAACGCACAAGATATATATAATATAACAAAACATAAGACTATAATAATATAAGGATCTAGCTACGACTCGCGGAGTTTAAGCCGGCTAGCTATATACAGACAATACAGAAATCTGAAGTTTAAAACAGCTTATACAAATTTTTCTCTCAAAGTAAGCCTCTAGGTAAAAGTAAATACAAAAGATGAGATATAAACAAAATAAAAAAAAAGACTCCAAAATATATCCAGGATCCTCCGCTCTATCACCATCGAAACAACTCACCGAGATGGGTTGCGACCTGCATCTAAAAAACAACAACAGAATATGGTATGAGAACCGGAGATTCTCAGTATGGTAATAGTGTCCAGTGATGAAAGATATAAGACTCTGGGACGCCAGAGGCAATCCTAGAACTTCATATCCATCACAAGATTCATCGTAAAATATAACTAAAACAGTAAAGCATAACTTAAAACCTTAACATAATAAAAGGGGTAATCTAACTTAAAGGATTTTCTAATCTAACAGTTCTCTGCTGTCCCACAGCCTTCACCAACCTATCTTCCATGCGATCCCATCGTCACCACCTTCCGAACCTCCTCAATCCCAGTAGAAAACACAATTAATTACAATGCAAGTAAAACACAAGTATAAGCATATATATCAAGTAATTCAAATAGGCAATTAGGCATGTTATACAATTAGCAAGCAATTTCAAGTCGGCAAAGCATACAAACAGATAGAAGATGCATATGATGAATGCCTGTCCTATTGGCTGTGATATCACATTGTCGGTTCAACTGCCAACCCGACACATCTCCATGGAGATGTCGCCCTTCGGAATCATAATTGGGAACCCCCGAGATATGGTGCTCGGAACACCATCCAGGATTTTGTGCCTGCAGACTCTAGTGAACCGAAGGGATGCGAGAGGGATACTCTTGCCACGGACCTCACATCTCAACGCAAGCGGGACAAACCACCACCCTTACGCCGCCACTGCTACCTCGACAGGCGGGATTCAACCACCGTCCCTGCCGAGCGCATAGCGTCTCAACAATATCAATATAAAACAGTGATACAGTGGTTTTCAGAAAACATTTTCAGTATATCAATGATTCATCATTGTAATTCCGAGTCCTCGACTCATCTCAACCACTGCCAATTCAATATTTCCATTCCGAACTCATTAGTTCATCAGTTTCTCAATTCATATACCATTCTTCCTTCTCACTCCACCACAGCCATCCTCAGTACACCAGAAACCTAAGCCTCCATTCTCTAACTTTTCAAAGTAATACCAATTTAAATTTTCTTGGACCTTTCCCATGTTTTGATACCCGAAAATAAGTCAAAGAGTCTTAAAATAGTGTCACGGAAGGTTACAAGCTTGTTGAAAAGTTGAAATAGTTTAAAACAAGAATTTAGTTGAAAAACAGGGCATGTGTGTACGCACAGGGTTATGTGTGCGCACGCCCAAGGAGATTTTCAAAAAGTGTGCGTACGCATAGAGGTGTGCGTACGCACAGGTGTAAAATTTTCCAATTCTGTTTGCTCGCACAAGGCGTGTGAACGCCCTCAACAGAATACACCTTCCAACGGTGCGTGCGCACAAGGTGTGCTAGCGCTCCCATCAGTAAGCCTTCCTCTGTGTGTGCGTACGCACAAGGCTGTGCGTGCGCACAGGTTCAAAAACTTACAGGGGTGTGCATGCGCACACAAACCAAAAATCACAAAATTCTGCAACATTGCAGAATTCAGGTTTTGACACCAAACTTTGAATGATTATAACTTCTTTTACAAAAATCCAAATTTTACAAACTTTATATCAATTTGAAGATCTTTCAATGGACTTTAATTCTAAATAAATTTCAACAAATTTTGAAAATTGAGGCACAAGTTATGACCCATCAAAGTTCACAAAAAAACCAGTTTTTACCAAAATTCACAAGATTCTCAATTTTCCAATTTTCACAACCAAGACCAACCAAAACCACATTAACTCCATCCCACCTCAAATTTTACCATTTTTCATACCTCACTTTACCACTCCACCTTATGCAATCATCAATTCCCATTATCAAATACATAATAATACATTCATATTTCAACCAACATATTAATCAAATATCATTCCACCATTACCAACAATCGTCATAATCAATTTCAACCTCAACCTTCAATACCATACTATCAACATCAACATTTCAATTCATCAACAACCCAAATAATCAAATTATCATACATCATCATACAACAATTCCAACAACCAATTTAATTCAATCATATCCTATGGGTCACTAGCCTAAGCGTCAAGAAATATTATATATTACATAGAGGAAACCAAAATCATACCTTGGCCGATTCCCAATATATACCAAAACCCCAATTGAGCACGATTCAAGCTTCTAACCACAATCCAAGCCACCAATCAACTCCAACAAGCATCAACAATTACTCCAAAACTCCAATTAAGTGCCAACAGTCACAATCTCAATCTATATACACATAATTTACAACAATTCAACCTAGGATTCATCAAATCCACCAAACCACAAGAGAGTTGAAGTGCTCACCTTACCCAATGATGATTGGAGTAAAACCCAATAGAAATCAAGTGCTAGAGTGTACCTAAACACCCAAAATCACAAAATTTTACTCAACACAAAGCCCTAAATTTCGAAATTTTGGAAGGAAGAACTGAGAGAAATTTTGTGATTTTCTTACCATTTTCTTGGGTGAATTTTGTAGAGCTCTTCACGAAGATCGCGTGGCCGCAAACGGTGCTGCGATCGGAGCTCTGTAACTCATGTTATGAGCTTGGGAAGTTGATGATGAATAGTGTTAATGGGGTTTCTCTCCTTCTTCCGCTTTTCAACTAGTGTGTGTGTTTGAGAGTGAAAGGGTTCATTAATTGAGTTATATATGTTGGGCTTGGGCCCAATTTGGGTTCGGTCCAACCCGTTAGAATTTTTAGCTCGTTTGGCCCATCTTTGATTGTTTTTAATTTTTCTTGCACAGTACCGGACAGACTTAAACCGGTTCGACTGGTTCGGCTGCCGGTTCGCGGTTATTCTTGGTTTTTCGCTGAAAATACATTTTCTGACTCAGAAAAATCTACTGAGTCTAAAAATCTTATTTAAATCCTCCAATTCTCATTCTAAATTTTTGGATCCTATTTTGGGCAATATTAATTATTTAATTAGACGATTAATTAGTCTCGGTTCTTACACATGACTCCTGATATTGTACTGATTAGTTTCGTGTTGCTACTTCTGTTCGCATTCGTGTTCAGGTTCGGGTTCGTGTTGCTACTGTTGTTCGCGTTCTATTGCTGCTGCTATTCGCGTTGATAGTTGCAATTGTACTTCTATGCAAAGGTAACAATTTGATAGCATATAATTGAGCGTATTAATTTGTTAGGTGTTATTGAATTTTCCGAACTTGATATTTAGCTTGTTAAAAGGTGAAATGATATTTAGCGATTCCAAACTCATTTGAAACAGAGAATGCTTCATGTTTCATTAACTTGGACCTTCTTCAGTTTCCAATTAATAAAATCTGGTGAGAAAATTTGAAGTAAATCTAATCTTGAAAAATTTAAAGTTTTCAATTTTTATAAATTACCTTTTTTTTTCTTTTTTCCTCCTCTAGACCTATCATGATGTTTTAGACTAGTAGAAATTATTTTTCTTACTATTCTTATACCAACAGATGAATTTTTTTGTGACCTGAGGTAGAATTCGGTATTGCAGATTTGATTTGTGGGAATTGATTAGAAAAAATTAAGTGCTAAATTCGTAAATACAATAAGAAAATCTAGATGGTTAAATTATGAATATAAAAAAAATAGAGATAGTCAGTTTTAGATTATTTTGACAAGTTCATATAATAGAACTCTTCTTAAAAGCTCCATAGAATACCTTGTCATCTATATGCCACAACCACTCACAATTATTGTTATTAATGGTATGAATCATATTATCATGTACTACTAATTAATAACAAAAGCTTAGTTACATGTACTACTAATCATATTTTGCATAGTTTTTAGAAATTGGACAAAAAATTAGCCGTATTATCATGTACTACTAATCCTATTTTGTATAGTTTTTAGAAACTGGATGAAAAATTAGCTGTGGAAAAATGTACATAGAAACTCATAAGAAAAAAGATGGGTCGTTTGTGACTGATGAAGCAAGAAATATAGCGGTAAGTTGTACTTTTTGGTCTATTTTAGTAAAAAGTGTAACTTCAAAAACTGCCAAACCTTAATGTTATTTTATTAAATTTTTGTTATTTAAATCTCAACTGTAGAAACAAATTGAAGTACTTATTGCTCAAAATGAGAAAAATGAATCTGGACCATCCACAAATGATGCTATTGGCAAAGTGTTTAGAGAGGAGCATTCTGGTAGGGTGCGATGCATGGGAATGGGAGCAACACCTACTAATACTTTCAGAAATGCCAATCATCCTAGCCAGTTAGCTAATTCTTCAACTTCAATGTCATCTACTGCCAATTACTTCCAAGCTGATTTTAAACGTTTGGAGTCTAAATTTGATGGGACATTGACTACATTCAAGGCTTATTTTCTTGCTAAAGAAGGAAGAATTCCTGTTGAACTTACTAGTATATTTGACCATGGAGCTCAGGTAAATTGCCTTCTCTTGTCGATTTTATGTTGCACTAATAATTTTGAAATTATGATAAATGATAACTGTTATATTATGCTAATGTTCTAGCATGGTATTAGTCTCGTATATTCTAACCTTACATTCTACTCTTACTAATTTGTTGTTCAAGTTTTTGACACAAGGAAATGTTAATGCCTTTTTAAATTATTTTTTATTTGAATTGTCGTTATAGTGTCATAGATGTGACAATTTTTATGTTGATATTTCTGTTTTTAATTTATTTTAGGCTAATGATGTTGAGAACAAAATTATTACACCGACAAAGGAAGAACATCATCAGACGGAAGCAATGAAAATCGTGAAGACATTGTTTAGTATTGTTTTAAAGATTGATTAGTTGTTTATTGTTGCACATTTGTTAGGGTATTATGTTGCATTTTTTTACTAAACAAACTTATTCAAGTAGTGAACTTATTAGTGGAAGTTATGAGTTTATATTATTTTAGCTTGTTTAATATTAAGGATTAGACATATAAAGACAGTGAGGATTCAGATATTATGTATTTTATTATAATATAAAAAACTTATTATTTATTTTAATGGGTTATATTTTAGATTTATACTTTAAAGAATTTTACTTTTATTAAATTTTGCATTCTAATTAATATTTTATAAAATAAGAAAAAACTATATATATCATAGTAAATCTTATTTTGGCGTTACATTATAAATTGCGGGAGTTCACAACTCCAACAAAATAAAAAGTTGTTTTAAGTATAATACATTTGCGGGGGTTTAAAACCCCCACAACCTGAATCAAAACTGCTGTAACATAGAACCATTGGAGGTCTTTAGAAACTGATGCAATTTAGTTGAAACTGCCGCAAACAGCGGAGGGCAAAAAACCACCGCAACTCTGAGTTCAAAATAGCGTGGGTTCCAAAAAAACTCCCATAACTTATTGTAGGACACCTAACTGCGTCATTTTACTAAACCGCCGTTACGCAACTTGCGGGAGTTAAAAACC